>NW_016910610.1:177124-217087 GCF_001483705.2 Eufriesea mexicana
GGCAAGGTTACTCTCGGACTATATAAGCACCCGACGGTCACAGGACACTCAGTTGCTCCTCGGTCGTCGTGATGTGTAGATTATAACTTGCGCGGCCTAAATTAACTTCTTTATCTATTCTTCACTTATAATAATTTATTTAATTTATTTACTTATGTTTAACTTTTAATTATTTATTTAATTCATTTGTTTATTTTTTGCTTTTAATAATTTATTTAATTTAATTATTTATTTTTCACTTTTAATAAATTATTTAATTTAATTATTTACTTTTCATTTTTAATAATCTAATTAATTTTGATTAATACTTTTTAAAGAATTTATTTTATTTATTTATTTACTTTTTACATTTAATAATTGATTTACTTAATTCGTTTACTTCAATACTTAATTATTTATTTAATTATTTCATTCATTTTTTATCTCTAATTATCTATTTAATACTGATATAAATATTCTATGTTTTATTTTTTTAATTTCATTAGTGTTAGTGGTCATTAAATATTTTTATCACAATTAAATTTTAACAGTACTTCTAAATCGTTTGCGTTCGTACGTGTTCACACGCGATATTTTTTCTCGATATCGGCCGTAACAAGTTCGGACTCGTCCGCGACATCGCGAGTGTGTTGTGAAAGTGTTCCAAGAAAAGAAAAAGGAATTACAACCAATGTTAACATCGCTACATTGACGACATGGCAAGGGGAAGGATACAGTGACTTTGATGCCAGGACGAAGGCAATGGTCAGTCGAAAGCTGCTGTCATACGGAGTAGAGATCAACGATCGGTAAGTCGCATGTTTACGATTCCTCTGGTTGCCCATCATGTCGTAGGACGAATGGTCCGAAACGACACGGGTGACTGGTTGTATTTTATTTATTCTCATAGCGAGCATAGTGTCCACGAGTGCTAATGTACTAATATACAATAGCACTCGTGCAATATATATTTCTGTGATGTATTTGTTGGATCAGGCTAGAGCTTTCTTGTACATGGCGTATTAGAATCTCGATTGAAGAAATTTCTAATTTCTATTCTAAATAGAAATTTAGAAAGTTGTAGTTGTTCATTTCGTTCATTATCAAAGTTATTTCACAGGAATTTTACGGAATACAAGTACAAGAAAGCATTCCCCTCGGAGAAGTTTCCAAAATCAAAGTAATAATTCGAATGGTTTTAAATTATTAGAGGTGTTACTTTGATTTTGGAATTTCTCATATTTTTAATGAAATACAGTTTCCCCATTTAACTTCTTTTTTTTTTTATTTATACATGCTTCTATCTTGACATGAATTTTTGTCGAATCAATTGAAAAGTAGAGTCACCCCGATACCTTAGCTATCCCTAATCCCGATTTTTAGTTAGGATTTTCAACAAGAAGACATCAGAATTTTTAATATTATTTTTGTCACTATGCTCGCTACTTTGTTTCGCTATATCTTGCAGGAATATTATATTTTTACACATTTGTGTAGTATTACTGTGCATACTGTGCACATTGTATTTGAGAGTTCGCGGATCTAAATCCTTCGAAATTCGATATACCGCGATCAGTATTTAAAAATCTCCCTCAAAAGTATCCTCTTTCGATATGACATTGAAAAAAGTATTTGAGAGTTCACCGATCTAAATCCCTCGAAATTCAATATATCGCGATCAGTATTTAAAAATCTCCCTTAAAAGTATCCCCTTTTGCGGCTTTTAAATCGCCATAAGTGATTAAAATAAAAATAAAAATGATTTATTGATTTATAATGAAATGATTTATAATCTTATGCAATTTGCAATTCTCCATATGAAATTTTATTTCCGTGTCATTATTAATTGCTCTTCTTTCTTTGCAGATGTTAGGCATCCTATATATCGTAATTTATTTTCAAATTTATTTTGTAATATATATTGTACTTTATTTTATAGTTTACACTGTATTTCCTTTTTATTTGAAATTCATTTTGTGATTTATTTTCTGTGATATTATGTATTTTCTACTGTACCAAATTTTCTACTATATTTTACTAATGTGTTTAGGCCTGGGTCTCGATTGCGTAGCCACCTCCACGTGGTGAGACCTGGTAATTGGCATCGTTTGCCAAAGATGTATTTCCATATTCATCTTAATAAATTTAATATAATACTTTTCGGAATCTTCGATAAGTTCATCTTTGGCAAACGATGCCAAGCTAAGAGCTACGCAGTACTCATAGTTCAGCCTAGACTCTAGAAGGCTACCTTCGGGTATCTTGGGGGCTAGACTAGAGTCGCGAGTACCACTTGTGGTATTACGAGCAGTGAAGGACGCTAACAAAGGAAATAGTATTAAGAATGATAGCGGGGCGAAAGGAGCTAGTGATCATTATTAGCTAATATATACAATGGCGCGACACATCTTTTTATAATTGTTTTTTATACAATTTATTTTTTTATTATTTAATTATTTATGGTTACTTGTTATTATGTATTTAATAAATATATTTTATTACGTATTGCATAGTCCTAGTAGTCCTTAATACCATCGCATACATTATCGGGGTATAAGTCTGGGTATACCTGTGGTAAAACCGAATAGGATGGTTCCTTATTTGGTTCCTAATCCCATTGATTGAAACGAACTTCGGTCTTCATGGCGTGATCGGTAATGATTGATCTTGGGCTAGGACTGATTGGGAGGGTGCTGAAACATGGAGTTATTTTGTACACGAGAGTATATCGCATAGGTGAGTCGGTCTCTCGAATAATCGCAAACTTGTTTAGGCGCATCCCGATATTTATTTGTGCGCATTTTTCATATTTGATTACCTTATTATGGAAATTTAGTTAAAAACAACAAAGTCCGCCGAAATAAAATATTTTAGTGTCGTGACAGTAGAGTATTAGTTTTTAGTATACCAAATCAAATTCCCATTTATAAGAAACGAAGTTTTTAAGAAAGTGTCAGTAGTTTCATTTTAATTTCTTTCGCTTCGAGTTAAACAAACATAACTTTGATACAAATTGTTGACACTAGAGTGATATGTAATGTCTTTAAAGCCAGAGTTTTCATGCGTAGTTACCTCCATATGGTGAGACCTGATAATTGATTTTTCTTTCAAAATATTATTATTTTTATTACAAGTGTTTGAAAAGAAACGACGAACTAAAAGCTATGCATTGAATAGTATTTAAATATAGTAAAACATAATATTAAAATAAAATTTCGTATTCTATTTTGTATAAAATATATTAAACTACGATTGTATTTACTTGATTGTTTTTAACAAATAAATTAAATAAATATTTATTATCAAAATATGAATCATAATAAACAGCAAAACCGAGTAAATTTTATTTCGATTATTGCATAATTTAAAAATGTATAGTATAAAATGTATGAGTGTATAATTTAAAAACAAAACACTAGCGCCACATTTGTCATGTCATAACCTAAAGTAATAGCGGGAATAGTAAACTGTTAATACGATAGTAATGAAGAAAATTTATAAGAACAGTATAATTTAAAAAGATAATTTGAATAAATTATAGTTCTTTGACAGTTTGTTCTACTTTATCAATTATGGATAGATTTTTATGCATCGACTGGTAGGTATAAAGCATTGTCTTAAGATAACCTAATTTATTTAAAAATCAGTACACATTTAAGATAATATCAACAAAATTAAGTTTGTTGCCATTTTTCTGTCTTAAAAGGGAATAAGAGATATTTGTAATTTTAATTAGAAATTCATCATTTTCAACATTTCTTTCATGGTCTACTCACTTTTTTCCTAAGTTGCACATTATTTTGTATACCAAGTTCTATAATTTGTCTTTAATATTCATAACAGTACAAATAAAATTGCACTCAATAAATATTCCCAGTGTATCATTTCTTTCAGCCAAAACTTTGTATTATTTCTCTCATTTGTATATCTTCCTATAGACCTTTAGTGATTTGTAAAGTTTAATGATTCTATATGCCTTTAATAATTCATAAAATTTTTCTATCAGATTTCTAATAACATTTTTTAAACATGATTTTAGTAGTGCGTTTAATCCCTTTACATATTAATCTTTTATATATTAACAACAGTATATTAATAAGTTTAAAAAATGAAACAAATTATTGAAATTATATTTGTAATGATTAAGTAATAATATTTTCTGAAATCTCATATTTTAAACAATATGATCTTAAGAAAATATCATTATTAGATATATTATTTTATACTTTATTAATTTTATATAATAAATATTTTTGATAATACGTGACTTAACAGGCACTGTCCATTAGAAGACCTAATAGATGCCACTTTCATTAATGGTGAAAGATTAGAAAAAGAAAGTGTGATGCATAAAATTATGACCGGGAATTTTGTAGATCCATTTAAAAATATTGAAGAAGATTATAAAAATATTGAACTCAATCTACTAAAAGATATTGATCCTGACATAAAGGAAGAAATTAATAATGACAATGAAATAATAGTTAAACAGAAATGGGATTGTGAACACGAAGATACACAAAAAGTGAAGGCTTATGTACCTGGTATTGTTAAAGCAATATTTAAGTTTCCTAAGAAATCTAAATTAGATAAAGAGCAACAAGCAATGTGTTTGAGAGTCTTGTTAAGATTCTCAGAATCTGATAAACCAAAGATAACAAAGGCACAAAGAGAAGAATTACAAAAGTATCTGGTACATAAAATATAATATTGAAAATTATTGAAATAATTTTCCTAATAAAGAAGTATGATATGATATAATTTTAAGATATTTTTTAAAGCATGCAATTATATATTATCTGTGTTACAGGATCTACAACAAATAATATCTCAAGAACAAGATGAATTTTTAGAATTTGCAAAAAGTAAATGGACTGAAAGATCATTTAAAATTAAATGCGAGGATTTTATAAATTTACATTGGAAATTGAAATTACAGCATATTTATAAATTACCTAGATACTACACTGAAGTAACAACTATTCCATTTGTAACAGATAAAAACATTGAAGTACAATTTATTTCTAACTGTTTAGAACTGGTAAATAATGAAAATATTGAATATTTATAAATAATGTATAAAATTAGCTATAATTAATAAAAAATATAATATTGTGTATTACATTTCATTAATTACATAAAGATTTTTTATTTTTTAGGGTACATTACAAGAAATAATATTGCCAACTTTTACAAGACCTTACATGCTACGTGTAAATTCAAAACAATTGCAAAAAACATATTTTCCTAAAAAAAATACTTTCCAAAAGTCATCAGCTTCTTTTAAATTACCTGTAAGTGAAGATGTAAATTGTCAAAAATTAGCAGAAGATAATAATGTAGATTTAGTAATTTCATCAAGTGGCCTTAACTGTTTAGTAAACAACATTGGACCAACATATCCAAATTCATGGATTTTACCCATAGTAATAAAAAAACATAATGATAAAAATGTTATTTACATAGATAAGCCAGGTCCACCAGTTGCAAATACTATACCAGAAAAAAATACTTGGGTGTATAAGTACATTCTTAAATACTATTTTTCTAGTATCAAAAATTCAACTTTGAAAAAGTAAGATAAAAACTTGTTCTTTACACATATTTTTACAATTATGATTTTTTTGTTTTATGAATGCTATAATTAATATAATTGATACAGTGAGAATATTGAAGAAGATAATATATTTGGTGATATTCATTCTGAAAAACTATTAAAAATAGAAGAAGAATATGAAAATATTTCAACAGAATGTAATAATGAAATAACTTCAAATGTATCTGAAAAAAACAGAAACTTTGAAGAAATTTCAACACAGAAGAATATTGGAAACAATGATAATGTTTCAGCTAATGAGGGTAAAAATATTTGTTGTATTTCTTTTATATCTTTAAAACATAAATTAAGTTAGTTATTCAATCAATTTTTTATTAGAACCTTTAATAATATCACAATTATACTAGATTGTAATGAACAAAATAAATAGTAAAAATATTGGAAGTAATTAATTTTATGAATTAACAGATACAACAAATAAAAGTTTTGAAACAACAGAAGATAGGATATCATATAATTTATTTAGTATTGGCCCACAACCTACAGAACAAAATAATTTGATGAAAAATATTAAAAAATATAGAATATTAGTTCGAACAAAAATACATGGATTTGAGGTTTGTATATCTTATATAATGTTATATTCTTTTAACTTAACTCTCAGTTTTTAAAAATAAATTTAAAAATGCTGTCACAAATTACTAAAAGAATTTTTGTTCATTATTTATTTGATTTTTATAGATTTTAGAAAATAAAGAAAAGAGATTGTTGATACTAACACCAAAATTAGAGCACCAACCTGATCTTGGAGCTGAAGCTGTAACATTAGAAGAGGCATTAAAACAATGGATATCTTTAATATTTAGACCTCATACATTTCTTGCACGAGGTAAATTATTTATGATTATAGCGGCATCGTTCTTAGCCTCGCTAATAGATAGATTCCTACTTGAAGGAGGTTCGAAGACTTTCTCGCAAGTCCTCGGTGAATCCTCGGCCTCCCATAAATACAAGTTCCTATACTACCTAAGTACCCCCCATCTAAGGCAGGGCCTGCTAGAAAGCCTTACTGATGAGTTCACTAGCAGGCCAAGGACACTTCCTTGCGTCCTTCTACCTGCTACCTATTATAGCACGACGATCAAGAGAATATACCAACCGGTAGCACCATAGGAACTACAAAACCTTCAACGCAACCCACAATGATTAATAATATATATGGCTAATAAATTAAATATATACTAAGTATTAAGTCAGTTATATTGAATTTTTTATTAATTGTTCTAAATATTAAACAAAGTTGAACAATTTTATTAATTATATAATAATTTTTTAAGATCTTTGGAACCACATGTATAAATATATTATAATAATATATCTACAATATAATAATTATTTCAGTTCGAATATCTTCAAAAACATCAGAAATGTTGCAAATTGAATATCGTACAGCAATGTCTATAAGGAATGAAATTCAAAGACTTTACAACATGAAAGTTGAAGATAGCTTGGTAACTTTACATAATGTTATTCAGTCTCTCACGAATCTATCTCCTGGACGTTATCTTATGAGACATACAATAAGAAATGGTGCATTTATTGCTGTTTCTAAACCAGTAGAAAATCCTGGGTAAATAATCTAAAATGTATTAATATAAAGATATGTATTAAAATCTTTTAATTTAGAATACATATTATTTATAACTATTTAATATTTTTTTTTGTAGAAAAAACATTTTTGATATGCATACACTTTATAGTGAAAAGTTTCACACTTTACTTAATTCTCCTTGGATTACATTAGATAAAACTCTACCAACTCCAATGCTTAAATGCTTTGAGAGAATGCCAGCTATGTTCCATCCAGTGAATAAAAGAACGTTTGCAAATAAAAAAGGCAATACATCTGCTACAGGTATCGATACTATATATATATATATATATATACTAATATATTGCTGTTTGTTTAAACATTCGGGATTCATATCAAGTCGTTTAATCATGAGTAAATGTTTCGACAATGAATAAAGAAATATCAACAATTTGAGTAATATATAAATATATAGTATAAGCAAACTAAACATGAAGCAATAGTACTTCATTCTTTAGACTCTTAGAGCTTACTCCAAAATGAACTAATTCTAAGAATTTCTTCTTTTAGGAGTTATACGTAGAAGTTTAAGAAATAAGAAGAAAAAGTGAGTAATAAACATACAATGGCAAGTACTGCTCTTTAAACATTTACTATTTCCAATTAATCTTATTTCCATGTTGAGCATATGAATATGAAGCATTAATAATATGCTTAAAGTTAAATTTAAATGTGTATACTAATTTAGATATGTATATACCGATTTTAATGATAAATAATATTATAATAAATTGAATTTTTAATTAAATATTACTATTTTTAAATTAAGTAAATATAACATAATTTTCTAAATATAAAGAAAATATATAACTTATTTCTTATCTCCATACATACAAATACATTAGTAGTACAATCTTTTATTTCTTTAATTTAAAAAATTTTATCTTTCTCTGTATCTTTTCTTTAATTTAAAAAATTTCATCCACTTTAATCCATTATTATGTATAGCTAATAAATACATAAAGCATATTTACTTATAAAACATGGGTATTCATTATACAATAATACAGTAACAAATATGCAATGAAATAACATTTTAATATATTTATTTTCATAAAGATTTTACAACAATTTGTATAAATATTAAATTTTCATTGTAAAATATATAAACATTTTTAATAAAGAATAGTATATAACTGTACTATTTAATTAAATAGTATACTTCATCAAAAATAAATTTTACTTCATTATAAAAAGCACATTATAGCACCGCTACGATTCTTCTGAGATTCGATAATTATGTAAAATATATACTAAAATGGACGATCTTTTATATTTATATATGTAATTAATAAATTGGTGTAAGCATTTTATGCAAACATATTATTTGAAGTTACTGAAATCACACTTATCATACATTTGTGTCATGAATATCTTTAAGACATTAGATTCGATTATATTTTATTTCAATTAAGTAGAAACAAGTGAGAGTAAAGCTTTCTTGTAATCCCCAGATGTATCACCCTAAAACATACAAAAGTTGATAATATACTAAATATTAAAAAGATATATTTTATCTTCCAAAATGTAATATTTAATTATATTATTTAATTATCATTTTTAATTAATTTTTCTTATATACAAGCTTCACTATCTTTTTATATATAATGAATTGTGTATGTCAATAACATGTGTGTATATCATGAAATATTAGAAAAAAAAATAATATGAATACATACAGCAATCCAGCTTTCTAGTGATTTTCCATAACGTTCTTCAAAAGCTTTTTTAATATCACCCAAATCAATTTCACTTCGAGAAACAATAATGCGAATTAATGTTCGATCTTTTGTACCAATACCATGCATACTAGCATATAATCGTTCGGCAAAGAAACCAACTTTTGATTTCACGCATTTCACTGTTAGAGAAAAATCATGGCATTTGTATTATATTTATAAAAACGTAACATTTTTATAATAAAGTATAAACGTGTATTTAAATTAATACTGTAATTGCTATAACTTTATTATACTTTTTTAAAAGGTACATGCTAACCTATTCCAAGAAGACCTTTCTCAATACTTCCAGAAAACTCCTTTTTAATAGCAACTTCAAGGTCATGACCAGATATTTTTTCATATTCAATAAAAGTTTGTCTTAACTGTTGGTAACTACGTGTTACTAAAATAGCATTAAACTGTGATTCATCTGTACCCCATTGTTTTTCACCTATGGTAAAATAAATAATCATATTTAAAATACAAAAAATAAAATAAGAATATATATTCTAAATAAATATATCATCTTCTTTTAAATAATGTATAACTATTATTACATCAAATATTACTTGTAAAGTTTTAATAACTCATCAAAACAATATATATCTTCTAACTATATTAATAACTGTTAAAAATAATTTAACTATTTTCCTATCATTAAAAGTATTATGTTGACATACATACCAACTTCATAAAGTGCTTGAGCATCTGCTACAGCCTGTGCTTGATCTATTCCTTGATTTTCATCTCTATTTGCTTGAACAAGAGAAACTAACAGTCTCTTAAAATGTCCTGAAGTGTCTCCTTTTAAATCACTTTCAAGAGATTTTCCATACACTATTGAAAACAATATTCAATATTACTAAACTATGTAATTTATTTAACAAAAGAGTACTAAGTTAAATAAATGAAAAAAATACTAGACACTGAACTTACGATTTTCATAAAATGCTGCAATGGTACGTATACCATAATTACTCAAAGTGCACAAAATTTCTACAATTGCTTCTTCATCAGTTCCTAATCCACTAACTGCATCATGTAATTCTTTAGCATAATAATGTGGTAATGGTGTCATAAGAGCAATTATAACATCTTCCAATTTGCCTGTTAATTCACTTTTCAAATCACTAATCAAATCTTTGCCATACAAAGTTTTATATGCTTCAGCAATTTCTAATCGCTGAACAATTCCTCTTCTTGTAAGTACATCAATAATAGCTTTCTCATCAGTACCAAAACCTTTCATTGCTTTACGTAATAGTGCAGCATCTGTATTTGCATCAAATGGTTCTGCAGGATATACTGTAGGGGTACACTAAAATACAAAATATTTTATATATTATCTCAAACAAATTAAAATATTTATATAAATGATTATATTTTGATATATAATACATAATATTTGATATATAAATGATTTATTTAATGACTTGGTACAAAGGTACAGGTAATTAAAAGAAAATTGTTCACAATTATTAAACAATTTTCTATATAAATACTTTTTAAATTAAACTTTTCTTCATTTGTATTAATTTTTTATACTTCAGTAACTTGTAGTTAAAACATATTTTATTAAAAATTATTATTGGATACTATTTAGTTTATAATACTTATTTAATTTTTTTAAATAAAGCACGAGCTATTTTAAAAGTGCACATTATATATTTACATAAATAAATAGAATACTGATTGATTTATTCAAGCGAAGTAACGTTAAAAATACGGCTGATCAATACTCATACTAGAAATAGAACAATCTGATTAATAGTTGCATAAAAAAATTCTATTTAATTTTTACTGAACAATTAAAATGTACTTACTTTGAACGGATAATATTGTTGTGACATTTTTGTTTATGCAAGGAAGTATCTGAAATAAATAAAAGTAATTGTTAATCAATTGATCAATATACAAACGGATTTCATCGTATAATCCACAAGATTAACTTTTATGTTAATATATGTTCATAGAAAAATATACTTACAAATATGAAAATATACTTGCAATAAATATGTTTAAGAAAAATTTACTAATAACACAGTTTTCAAAAAGTAAAAATGGAGAGATCTTTCCCGTTTGATAGCCGGTGAAATAATGGTGGGCACACCCACTTTCACACACGTCATCCGTAGTCTTTCAAGGTGCTTACTAACGAGAGAGTGAGTAATGAGTAAGAGAAAAAACGTTACAATGCATCCAATGACATCATAAACATACGTACTAAATGTACAAATATATTTATACCTACTTACTCATCTTTACGAATTTCAAGAGTGACACTCGTTAATATATCTTGTACGTCATCTTATATGTTTACCAAATTTATGTTTTATTATATATATATGTTTACAAATTTTTAAATATTTATTGTATTTTGTTCATATAAATACAATATAATGGCATAACAATGGTTATACCTAAATTTATATAGAATTTTTTTTCACCCATTTTTTAAAGGTTATTAATTTCTCATTAACTATGATATACTTCATAAAAAATTGTTCCAAAGAATTAAAGAAGTACGGTGCATAAATAATTAAATTTATTTTACTAAATTTCCAAATTTTTTTTTTTGTAATGAGATTTTATTTTTATATTCATATGTAATATTGATATATAAAATAAAAAAATTTAGTCAGATTATGCAAATGTTGCAAATAACACATGAATTTTATTATTTTTATATAATGTTTAATCTATCAAAATTAATATTTTTAATCAAACTTTATTTTTAATATGCAAAAAATGAATTTAGAATAATTTTACTTAATATAATTATTATAAAAGATATAAATTATAACATAAGAAATGCTTAAAATCTATGAATATATATTAAACATATATTAGTACTCAAATATGAAAGAATATTGTTTGTAATAATATTTTTTTATTCTATTGTTAAATTAACATACGTTAGGATTATGATAAAAAATTATCAAAGCTTTTTCCTATATGTGTAAATATTAATTTTTCTTTATATAAAATTATATACAAATTAAATATAAATTATATCTATGAAAATCATATACGTGTAGTTTAAATCTTTCACACTAGAGTACGATTTTCATACATCTTCCTTTTTTAAAAGATGGCTCGTTAGCGCGGTAACGCCTCTTCTCTGTTAATTCTCCGATCATCGACCATTCACTGATGTTCGACTACACATCGAGATTTCAAATGTTGTTCCCTACAACATTGGCGGCATGTCGCGTTTAACGTGCTTATTTATTAAAAGATATACACAGTATAGTATACTTCAACTATCGAATAATAAGACATTACAATTCGGTTGTTCTACGAAAAATGGCTGATCGCTAAATTTTGTTGTATGTATGTGTATTAATACGAGGGGAAAATTGTGTGAAAGGACTAAATAACCTAACGTAATATCGATTTGTGTAAAACGCGCGTAAATATGCCGCGTACCAAAGCATCACCAAAAAAATGTGTCAAAACAACTAATTCACATCCAGGCACAAATACATGGGTTTTTCTAATGAAAGGTGAATGAATATAAATTATTTCATATTTAAAATCTCTGTACTATATGTTTATTATGATAGTTAGATGTGTATCAGCATTTCCTAAAGTTCAATAATTCTGAATATTTTCTTATATCTTATTAATTATCAGTTATATTTGAAAAAATATATAGAACATATCAATGTAATATTTATGTTTCAGGTGATAGTTTAAATAATACAGATGGTGGTGTACCTGATGTTATTAAATTAAGACATCCAGCTACAAATCAACCTGCAATGTTTGTATTTAGTCCAGGCAATATTACAGTACAAGAAGTTCTAACATTTGATGAAAATAAAAGGTCATGGTTTATAGATGATAATGTAAAATCTGATGGGAAATTACATTTATCTACTCCTATTGATCCAATATTTTTAATATTACCTTATTTAAGAAAGGTAATTCTACATTATTATATTTTATTTCTTACTACATATGTTAATCTATTATAATGTAATGTAGGGATTTAATTGACATCATTACATGAGTTTAATGTTCTTAAATACTAGTAAAAAATATTACACTCGTAGTCACAACAAGCACAGCCATTAGAACAATGTCTTTGGGATGAAGATTTTCCAGAAATGTCTCGTCTTGTTCAATGTCAAAATTTAAAACTGACATTAATTGCTGATCGCAAAGGAGATGAATCATTACAAGCTTATAAATTTAATGAAGAAAAAACATTAATCTGGTTACATAAGAAAGTGGAAAGAGTAGTTGAAGTATTAAAACAAAAGGGTATTCATGTATCACAGGGTGCTATTAGTGCTACTTATGTTAAAAGTACTAAGCTTGAAACTGTTTCAGAAATAGGTAAAATATAAAATCAATTTGATATGTTAACACGTTCGTTACCGCACTGTGGAGAAAACACTCTAGCCATAATTCATAACTTATTTTTTGTATTTCTGCAAAATGCACTAAATATTTTTGTTCATAAATCTAGTTTTTCAATGTGTCATAAATATGTGATTCTGGGCCAAATGTTAACTTCAAAACAGACTTTATTATGCAGAGAAAACAAGAAATTGATTGCTGTCACACGTGTGTAATGCTGAGCTCTCAATGGAAAACAGTGCGTCACAGATATGTGACACTAGTAGCAAACGTGTTAAAAAGTTTAATAAATGGCAAATTCAATTATTTTTCAGTGAATATTCAATTATAAAACAATATCTATTTATATGAAGACTGAAAGCTGTGAATTTAATATGTTTATTTCCTGTGTAGAATATTTAAAATATGCACATGGTATTGTATCAGAGTATCTTGCAGAAGATTTATCAAAAAAATTAGCACAACATTTAAATCTACCAGATGAAATAGAAAATAAAAAACGAAAATTAAGTAGTCCTAAAGATACAGTTGATGAGAAGAGATCTAAGAAAGATACGACTGAAAATGAATCAGTATTAAAACCAAAAACAACTGAGTCAACCAAATTAGAAAAGGTAATAACTTTTTATATTGCATTGCATTTGAATTAGATAAATTATGATATATATTTCTTTATATAGCCTCAGAAAACTACAATTGGTAAAAAGGAACTAGCCAGACAAAAAGCAGCAGCTGGATCCAAGAGCATTACTAGCTTCTTTAAGAAAAAGTAAATTTTAAGTAATTTAAAAGATTTAAGATACATATAAACTTTAAAAATCTTAAATATTGCAATACACATATATTCGATTGTTAGTACTGTTATTCCAAACTAGGTTTATAACTTTGTAAAAATACAATGAAAGATATTTTAAACACTTGGTTAATCAATAGACAATTCTAAACAATAAGCAATTCCATAAATATTTTTAGTATATATATTGCAATTTTTCATCATTTAAAAACAAAGAGCATTTAAGTACTTATTATAATTTTTAATGCACATTAAATATATTGCAAAGACATTAAAATTTTAAAGAAAAACATATAAAAAGCAGGTTTTAATATATAAAAGTATCGATTTTGTCTACAAATTATTACTTTTAAATACAATATTTATTTTTAGTATTAATCCCACCTGTAACTGTAACTTCCAAATATTTAGAAAGGAATTTGTATTAAAGTGTTTCAGACAGTCTACATGAATTATATAGCTATTGAGAATCACGAAAATGGCCTTAAATATAACAAAAACTTATTAGTTATTATTATTGATAAAGAATATTAGAAATTTTATTTATATTTTTAAATTAGTATTTAAAATTATCCACAATTAAAAAATCAATTGTGTAATGTTGTTTAATTTGTATTAGTTTGTATTATAATTGTATTATTTTTATATTGTAATTCCGAAAACTAATCTAATAATAGTACAAGCATAAAAATAACATCTGATTTTAATATCTCAAAGTTCGATATTTTTGTATATATTTTATATACCCGTGTACAATTAAATATGTCACCATTTGAAAGCATTTGTATTAATTTGGCATATTTTTACTGCTCAAAGTAATTGTAATTAATCAGCAATTTTTAATAAAAAGGCAAAATATTAAAAAGTTAAGTACATTGTATATGTATTTAAAATATTGCTAGTATGATACTATAACCAATTTCTGTTTTTATTTAAAGCCAATATCAATGAATTAATAAACTTTTACTATAATAAAAACACTAAATTTTAACTCGTGTATTTTATAGCTATAAAGAAAGAATATACAACTTTAAGGACAGAAAAATTTCAATAAATATAAATGGTGTCATCCAATATTTTAGTTCCTTAATGATACATATTTTATTAATATAATTTAAAAGTTTTATGCCAATGCAAAGTGATGTAATCTAATTTATATATTTTCAAAGTTTATGTTGTATGTAAATATAATGTATATATACTAAAATTTATACTAAAATTTTCAAGAATTTATTAGAAATATTTATTTGTAAATTGCACATTTTATTTTTGAAATTAAAAATAATTTACAAACAAGTATGAATTTACAGACTTATATATGAAAATTTTTACTTTCAAAAGATATTAATTATTTAAAACATATGATGAAAAAAGTAACGTTTTTTTTTTATGAAATTTTATATTGTAAATTTATTGAAATATGAATATTTAATAAACCATTGGTTCTAATTTAGGTTCCGTAACTTCTATGTCTCTGCACTTTGCATGTTGTAATTCTCTTCGTATTTCTGCTGTAATTGTATGATGATATTGTTTTCTTAATAATCCTAATAAAGCTTCTTTTTGTTCAGAACTAATATCACCCTTATAGCGTTGTACAAAAGTTAATAATGCTTGATGCCATAAAACTGGCAGCTCTCTAGGATCTCTCTCAAATCTAAAAATAAATAATTCTTATTGAAACTGCATCATTATTAAAAATACTGCATAAATAAAATTAAATTTTTACCTAAGAAAATGAAATACCACTGCATCAATAACCCTATATGGAAGAGCATATTTTTTATCTAAAAATATCCTAAGAAAAATACTATTAGCTCCAGTATAATCCATTTCTGCAATTTTCAATATTGTTGCTGAAGAATGTAAAATTGGTATTGAATTTTTAGCAACTATAGATCCAATAATAACAGCTTCTCTTAATGTACATGTTCCAGATTCTAAAAGTGGAAGTAAAATTCCTTTCATAAAGCCACCAGGCTTAAATAATGCTTTTCGTAATGCTTGATACAAATGAAAATTTAGTCTTTTATATTCTACTAAATCATCTCTTATACGTGGCAATAATACTAAATTATAAAATCTTTGTGCCATTTTTTCTTTAAAATTGGAAGCAAATATTCTAGTAGCTTGATACATTGCTGCAGCTGACCACTTTGGTGGTTCTGTAATATATAATATTTGTTCCCAATTTCTTAAACTGGGAACAATTTTAAATGCTTTAGGCAATTTTCCACTACGATATTTTGTTAATACATCTCTAACACCTTCATACATTGCTTTAACTCTTGGATCTAATGTTTGCATTTGAATGGAACCTGCATCTGAGAACTGACTTTCAATTTCTGTTTTCTTTTCTGTTAATTTCTCTAATATTATATCAGCTAATGTTTTCATAGGTGTGGTGTCTTTAGACATAAACATTTGTATAGCACGCTCATCTTCTTCATTTATTTCAATATTTTCATAATATTGAGAAGTATCAAGTTCATCTTCACTTAATTGTTCTTCTTCAATATCACTAAATTCAGCACTACTGCCAAGTTTTACTACTGGCTTCTTTATAGACTTTGATGCTTGTCTGATTCCAATTTCCTCCTCAATTTCCATTTGTTGTTGTCTGGCTTGAGATAGAATACGTTTTGTAAGACTAGGCTCCACGAACTACACAATTGAAATCAAAATTATATTAAAAATTAACATGAATAATTTACTACTATTTATATTATCATAATTTACTTTTACATGAAATTCTGTACATTTAAATTAATTTGAAAAATATTCTGTTCTACTTTATAGTGGATAATAATAATAATATCAGTAAAATTTTATTAACTATAACTATTATTTTACTTTAACAATCATTTTTATATTTTATATTTAAGTTAAAAAATATAAGTTCAACCTTATCATCATCTTCATTGCGAATTCTAACTTTTTGTCTATTTTTTGATTTTACAATTTTCTCTTCTTCTATTTGATCTGCCAAAGCGGTTTTCGGTTGTTTTGTTTCACCTTTAGAAATTTTTATTTTCTTTGCCTTGCCCATTTTGCTGTTTTACATTATCTTGTACACTAGAGAAAGGCGTGTAACGTTCTAACCTCTCATTAAAACATAACCATGTGTACAACAAATGTTCACAAGGATGTGGTATGAACACTATGTACTATCCTATGTTAATTTAAAATTCTTGTGTGTTCAAATATTTACCGCCAACATATTTTAATGCGTTCTTAAATTTTCTTTCAGTAATAATTTTCTGATTTATCCTATTCTTAATTTTTATAAATTTAGATATCAAACTTTTTCATCCAAATTTTATTTAAATTTTTATGATCATTATAAAATTATTATTTTTAAATGATAAATTTATACTATCATCTGTTATATATTCAAGTATAAAATAAGTAGTTGAAAACATAAAAATATTAATAAATATCGTTTTATATATATGTGTATCATGCACATAAAGTTTCGTTTCTAAAACGTCATTAATTATATAAATGCTTTTATTGTTTTATTTAGGAGAATTTTGGTTTTGGAAATAGTTTGTTTTCAATACAAACAGTTATTACATTATTTATAGATTATAAATAAATTTGGACTAAAAACAGAAAATGATAATGTAATTTATGATAGTTTGTATACATATTTGATTTTAATAAATGTTTCTATACATATTTATATCAACTTGTTTTTATCTATTTATATGATTATATGGTTTCTAACTACATATATAGGTTGCTTTACCATAGGTCTACAGTTCATAATAAAGGAGGCTTGCCAACCATGAAATTGCACATGAATTATTCATTTCTAAAACACAAGTTCAAGTTTAATTGTAATTATTAGATATCAATTGTATTTACGAAAATACTCTTAAGCATGTAATTATTTAAATACTTCTCGATATAGTAGTAACGTAGTTTAAATGTTTTATATTGCAAAATAAATTTTTGAAAATATATTTTTGAAAACAATTATCAAACATAAAAACATATATAAAGATTAATTTTTATTTAAGACGTTACAAATTTTTTAAATTAAAAGATGATTTATAAGTACATTGATTATTTTAATATCAATGTATAGATTTTAATTTGAAATATAATTTATCATACTTAAATTTAAGATCGAGTTATCCATATTACAAACTGATAAGTACTGGTATAGTTTAGGCGGGAAGATTACTTCGAGAATACGTGATGTTTTTATATTTCATTGTTAAAAGTTAAATTGTTGAAATAGAGTTTAAATTAAATTTGAAAATAATTGTAAAGATAAATCTGAGAAAATGCCACCAAAGATATCAAGGGATTATACAAAAATTAGAGGTAAGTATATCTATTATAAGTATTATCTAACCATAGAAATTATATTGTAATTAAAATGTAATTAACAAATATTTTAATTTTTATATATTATGTTAGAACAACTAAAAACTTTTTTGACGGAGTGTGTAATAGTGAATGATACAACTGGTGAAAAAATATTTAAATATAGGAAACAACTAACTAATATTGCTCACCGTGAACAAGTAAATTTAACAATTGATTTAGATGATATTAATGAATTCGATGATGAATTAGCAATGTTAATAGCAAACAATACCAGAAGATATGTCAATTTACTTTTAGAAGTAAGTTTGTATTTATGATATAGATATAATATTTGTAAACATTATATTTATTCTTTAATATATAATTAAGATACAATTTTATTTGTTATATTGACTGTAAAAATATACTTCTATTTACACAGCTTATTCAAGAGATGTTACCTGATTTTAAAGAAAGACCTGTACCACCAAAAGATGCTTTAGATGTATATATTGAACATAGATTATTAATGGAAGGTCGTAATAGACATCTTGGAGAACAACGTGATCCAAGGAATAAATATGCTCCAGAACTTATGAGACGCTTGTATGTCATTTTAATATTAATTTATATTTCTCTATACAAGCATATATTTGTATAATACAACAAAATTTCATGTATTTTTTAGTGAAGTATATTTCAAAGATTTTGATACTGCAAAAGCATACTCTGTGAGAGATATAAAAGCTGATAAGATAGGAAAACTAGTTACAGTACGTGGTATAGTAACAAGATGCAGTGATGTAATGCCTTTGCTTGTTGTTGCTACATACACATGTGATCAATGTGGTGCTGAAACATTTCAACCAGTAAGAGATGAATAATATTTTAATAGTTTAGAGTTAGGTAAAAATATAGTACAATACAAATTTTTAGGTTCAATCCCTCAAATACATGCCATTACGAGAATGTCCAAGTGATGATTGTCGTATAAATAAATCTGGTGGAGTATTAGATATGCAAACAAGAGGATCAAAATTTGTAAAATTTCAAGAATTAAAAATACAAGAACATGTAAGGTTTATATGTCTACAAATTTTTTATAATAATAAATTTTTTATCAAATAATTTTAATATGGTAACTAAATTTTAATAATTTCAAGAGTGATCAAGTACCTGTAGGCCACATTCCAAGAACATTGACAATATATTGTAGAGGTGAAATAACAAGAAAATGTTTACCTGGAGATCACGTACTTATTACGGGTATCTTTTTGCCTATTATAAAATCTGGCTTTAGTGCACGTGTCGGAGCAGCTCTTTTGAATGAAACATATTTAGATGCTCATGTATGAAGTTAATCATTTTAATAATTTTATAGTAATATATCCTTAATATTTAATATAATAAAATATGTATATTTTATATGGTGTAGAGAATCGTTTGTCTCACTAATTCACAAAGTATTAATGATAGTGCTGCAATATTAACAGACGAGGAATTATCTTTATTAATGGAGGATGACTTTTATGGTAAACTAGCTCGTTCTATTGCTCCAGAAATTTATGGACTTGAAGATGTTAAAAAAGCACTTTTATTATTATTAGTTGGTGGTACAGACAAACATAGAGAAGACATCAAAATTAGAGGTTTATGTTTTATATATTTACCTAATATGTATAAACTTTTCTTTTCTTTTGTTGTGTTTTTATTGTATTACATCTATTTATTATTTATAGGTAATATTAATATTTGTTTAATGGGTGATCCTGGAGTTGCCAAATCTCAGTTACTTTCGTTTATAACAAGATTAGCACCTCGATCTCAATATACTACTGGTAGAGGATCTTCCGGAGTAGGTTTAACTGCTTCAGTTATGAAAGATCCTTTAACTGGTCAAATGATACTGGAAGGTGGAGCTTTGGTTTTAGCTGATGAAGGTGTTTGTTGTATCGATGAATTTGATAAAATGGCAGATGTTGATCGAACTGCTATTCATGAAGTGATGGAGCAACAAACTATATCAATTGCCAAAGCAGGAATTACAACTCGCTTGAATGCAAGAGTTTCGATATTAGCTGCGGCAAATCCTGCTTATGGTAGATATAATCCAAGAAGGACAATTGAGCAAAATGTTCAGTTACCTGCTGCTTTATTATCACGATTTGATTTACTGTGGTTAATTCAAGATCGAGCAGACCGTAGTAACGATTTAAAGTTAGTATTTGTACAAATATGTTCTTATTTGTACATGGTATACAATAATTCAATATATTTTTCAGATTAGCTCAACACATAACTTATGTTCATCAACATTGTATACAACCACCCACAGAATCGAACACTTTGGATATGAACTTAATGAGAAAATATATTACCTTATGCAAAACCAAACAGCCCGTTATTCCAGAAGAGTTGACTGACTATATAGTCGGTAAGAGTAGTATTAAAAATCTTTAATCATAAATTTGTTTTTCGCATAGTGCGATATTTATTACTATATGCATAATCGAATTTAAATAAAATTGTTATTTTTAGAATCTTACGTGGAAATGAGAAGAGCGGCTCGCAATAGCCAGGACAAAACTTTTACTTCTGCGCGTAATTTACTGGGACTATTACGTTTGTCGACTGCACTGGCGCGTTTAAGATTATCAAATGTCGTCGAAAAGGCGGATGTCATTGAGGCGAATAGATTAATAGAGATGTCTAAGCATTCTATTAACTATTCCGAAACATTATCCACCAATGTTCAACAAAATCCAATGAATCGAATTTTTCATCTTATTAGGGAATTATCTGGTGACAAGAAAACCGTTAAGGTATCAGATATATTGGAACGCTGTACTAGTAAAGGATTTAAACCCGATCAAGTTAACGACTGCATCGAAGAATACGAAGCATTGAATGTGTGGCAAGTGAATCAAACAAGAACACAAATTACGTTTATTTAAATATTTCATTCTGTATGCTAAACATTATTTTGTAAACAATTTAATGTGTTCAACATCATTTTTTTATATTTTGATAGTTAAAAAAGTATTTTTATATATTTTTACTTAATATTCTCAGTAAACTTTGAATTTTATTATAAATTTTATTTCGTTTCTTGATTAATTTTTTCAATTGTGGCTTATTATAATATATATATATTAATAATTTTATTTTGCATTATGATTAAAATAAATGTAAGGCAAAAGAGCGATCAGTGGCGGCACGTAACGTCTTCGAAAGGCATCAGAAGTGCCGTTTGGGTAGGTAAGTAAGCAAGTAGGTGGGCAAGCAGTTCGGAGTGGATTGAAAGTTAGGTGGGAGAGGGTATAGGGTAGCGAACGAATCGGAGGAAGCGTAGTGGGAGAGTGCCGGTCGGTCGAATTGTGAATACGCGGTGCCGCTCTCGGCACTTCAGTCGCATCGAGCTACTCGTGGAACGCGTGTCGCGTAGTGCATGCATGCATGCTTGCGTGCGGTTAAACGTGCGTGCATGTGTGTGCTTATTATTGTGGTGTACCCAGAGTGGTCGCGTGTGCATGTGTGCGGGCTATAACACGGTGTTGCGCGGTCTCGACAGTGCATGTCGTGATTACTATAGCCGTCGTCTCGTCTGTCCGTCCATCGCGATCACACCAAATGCACGTCTCGCGCTTCTCGAGATCTCGCAGTAACACCCGTGGTTGTTGCCGTGCCGTTTGACAGCGCGGCCGATTCGAAGAACGAATAGGAAAGGGGAAGCCGCGTCTCGTTCCGCGGTTGATGACTCTTCGAACGATCGTACCGAATACGCGACGACGAAGGAGGAGAAGGAGGAATTGAATCGTCTCGTTGCTCGTGCTTCGTCTCTTTTTCTCTATCCTTCTCACGCTCTTGAGCACGATTTACGGAACTTACCACCAGCCTATCTCGCAGTTTCCGCTCGGTTTCTCTTTCTTTCGCTTTTACTGCTTTCTACCCATTCGTCCTGCCGGTTGGCTATTTTGCCAAAATGAAATTAATTCAGAGGCATCATCGTGCAATTCTGGCACCTGTGTCGATCGTGATATTATTATGCGGTTGCACCGATCTCGTGTCATCTCGATCGCCGCGTTTCGCCGAACATCCTGAAAACGATACCGACTTCGTGTCCACCGATTGTGAACGTGTTAAGCCCTTCTTCGTGAGCAAGAATATCACGATCGTGATTACGAAGCAAGGTGCAGTAGAGGATATCGCCAAAAGTAAGTGATCCATTTTATTCTTATACAATTATTTTCATAAATACCCTTTGATAATCTACATACGTTAAACTTTGTGTGTACAATTTTATAATATTTCATCATTATTTTATCCTTATCCGAGGAATGTTATCGAGATGAATCGAATTGAATCGAGTTTGACAAGCTTCGCTTTAAATTGGCCAATCTCGTTGCGTCGGTGAACCAGATCAATTCCTATTGGAAGAAAATTTCGGATATGAGCGAATCTCGTACTAGCAGGTGCTTCGGGATTCGTTGGAGGAAATGAACTGAAAGTCTTGATTAGAGTCGCTTGACTCTAATTACGAAGTTTTATTTAGTAGTCCTCGAGAGTTGTTACATTAAACGACACTCAATGTTATTACATCAAATAACACTTGAGTACTTCTTGTAAAAACCTGTTTCAATTGTCGTGAGAGCGATGAATCTTACATCATAGGTATCTTTTATGGTGCGTTTCTTACCGACACATGGCTTGATAAATGATGTGTGCTTATGGAAGACTTTTTGGCGCGTCTATCTGCAGCTTCCTTAAACGTTACGATATTTAGGTTATTCAAAACCCTTGATTTATTTGTATATTCAATTCGAGCATTAATCGATATTAAACGTTTTTTAATCTCATAAAATTCAGTACAAATGACAGTTTATTTTTAGGTTAATATAGGTTGGTACAGAGTATTACAGAGTATAATTAATATTACGATAATAATACTTTTTCAACGATTCTCGAATATTTGATGATGCAATATGGAATATTATTTATTAGCTTTCGTACAGTAAATTATTTATTTAATTTTTTATTTAATTCATATTTAATTCATATTTAATACAATTACAAAGTTAACACACATGAGATATTTCAAAATTGAATCGTATTCGAATCTATAGTAGATTGAAAATTCTAAGGTATAACGAGAATCGTTTAGTTAATTACGTTTGTAATTTCGAGTTAAGGTTACGGAATCAACTAATTTTGTTAATTTTGTTAATTAACGTATCTGTTTAAGATGAATTTTCAAATTTCGATGAATTAATAAAATCTTTATTTGCGAATCGACTTTCGAAAAATATATTCTTTAAAAAGTTCATCCCGTTAATGTATTTTTAGGTGTATCAATGTGCGAGGTTGATTTTAATTCGGATCAATTTCGATTCAATCGAAAGGAACGAACATGAATTAGGACTATCAATTTATACACTTGTTCTCGTGTTGCTTGTTTTAATATGATTATGTAAGTATGTTACAAAAAATACTGACGTATAATATAACGTTAAAATAGACATTCTTATAGAAATAATTAAAAACAAATTAAATAAATTAACTAATTAAGTTAATTTAGGTTAGGTAATAGGAAAATAAAAAATTTGAAAATTTCGGATTGTTTTAATGTAAATACAAATATAAATACTACGAATATAATCTTAAAACATGAGGTAGAATATGATTATCCCGAGATCGTTCAAATTAAATTTTTAATCTTTACATAATACATTAAGGTTATAAATGTGATAGAAACGAGATAAGAGAATGATGTACAAATGATAAAACTAAAGACATAATTAATGATGAAATTGTCGAGGGGTCTGAGAAAAATCGGAATAAAAATGAAAGAAGCAGCAAATAAGATTATATTAAGATAATATAAGTCCATAAAAAAATAATTATCGCAAGAAGGAACATGCGAATTAACTCTTCAAAAAGGTTATAAAGCTAGAGAATTGTCGGTAAAGAAGTTAGTTACATTTTGCTAATTAGTTAAATTCTCATATATTACCATAAAACTGTATACTAAATAACATTTTTACCTAATACATTTAAATTACTTAATTATTAAAAAAAATTTCTGCATTTCCAAAATTTCATTGGAATAAATTCTATCAATTCGAATTTTGTTACTATGATCGTAACTCGTTAGCTAGTTTGTTTTGTTTATCCACTAAAAATATCATCAACAGTTTTCTGAAAAAAATTTATATTGAGATATCGAAACGTGATTAAAACTAAGCTATTCAAATAATAAAAGTATCGTATATTCAGTTTCGATCAAGTTCGAAAATCACTACTAGTGACCTCCGGTTATAATCGACGTGAACTTCGCAATTACACGTAACCAATTCAAGGTAAACCAAACTGATACCGCAGTATGCGGTGTGGTGGTTAAGGATCTCGTTTATTCATTCAGATTCCCTCGAATAATCTCGAGTAGGCTGGAAGTAGACTGTTAATTGTTAACACGAGGTACAACGAAGTTAGCGCGGATACAGTTTATGTATATTCGGTGAAAATTGCATTGTGTCGCAGTAGAGTCGCGATGGTCGAAAAGTAGTGTTCGATATTATCCAGGGAAACGATCACGTGTCGATTTCCGATATGTTGTTACGTTATTCGACCGGAGGAGGGCAGAATGAACGTATGGTTCTGTCTCTCTCTCTCTTACGTTTGTAACCACTCGTCGAATCGAGGCCGAAGGGTCGCTGATGTAGCTTCCGGTTTTATGCACTTCCTGCGTCAAGTGCCGCACATTACACCTATCGGAGAAAATGGAGAGAGGTAATCGTCCACGCGTAGAGAGTCGATTCGAGTGCCATGACGCTAATGTTCTTAATTTAAACCGATAAATCGCTTATAGAATCACTTTGTCGCACTTTTCGGCGGTTAACTCGGTTACAGTGTGCAGTACACGTGTGCGTTTAAGACAATGTGGAAACGATGACGCAACTTTCCAAATCCGTTATGGCGTTAGAATACGACTATTTTTCAACATGGCGAAGATACAGATCGTTATAATTTTCGGAAGATTTTCAGGTATGGATTATTAACCTATTTATCAATCAATATTTCGTCGATATTTCGAATAATTTCTATTTTTATAGATTATTAAAACACGTTTTACCGTAAAAGTAAAATCATATATGTGTCTTCTGCGCGTGATGTCGTAAAATACGAATAATGTACAGTTTATTCAATTCGACATTTTATAATATCTTTATGGTTAGGTTAGTTATTTTATAGTTAAAAATGCGTGTTAAGATATTTATTATAAAATATTTTATTATAATCGTTATAAATTTTCATTTTTCCTTCTTTCAAATAAATCGTATCGTAAAATTATTTTTCCGAAAAGACAATATATTTTTATAATTATTCTTTTATAAATCTCATTTCGGAACTGAATTAATATCGTGATATTACGATCGTATGATGATTGTGCAGTGAAAGGTGCGGTGATTTTTTTTTTATACTAATTAGGCAATATTTTCGTTCGAATGTATATATATATATAGGAAGCATATCTCTATCTATACAATTAGATTTTTACTTATTTTTTATTGAAATTAACGTTATTTCTATTCAAAGCCTTCTATAAGGATAACAATGAGAATTATGATTTTAGAAAGTCGTTTGAAAATAAAAGATTATTATTCTAACCTGTTCGTACAATATTCATCGGTGTAGCTTGGGAAGACATGGAATATATGAACGTCGCTTATACGATATTCGCAGTATGACAAATATATGTTGAGATAATTTAATAATTTATCAAACGGTATTGAAAATACAAATTTTATATAAATTATAACAAACTCTTAATTAAATATTTCATGTTACATTTATTTTATAAAATTAATTTTTAATTTTATACAATATAAATTAATTACCGTTGAAATTAATATTACAGATTACACTAATGATATATCGAATACATACCGTAGAAAATAATTTTATTAAAAATTGCAGGATTTTTGAAAAAATTTTCATAATAACTCATGTAAAGAATGTACTCCAAGTTTTACATTATAAAAGCAGATTTTGTATAGAAGTTATTCGTTAGTCTTTAGCACAGGCAGTGAAGGTTCGATCAGCAGTGAAACATGTTAAATTGTTTAAGGACTGCCACTTTTGTTCGCGTCTTCCAGGTATTTTTTGTGAGACAAGCGACTGAATTTAGAGTGAAGCGTTTTAACGCTATTTCCATATTTCCACGTTTTTCAAAATTCTTTCTTTGTCCATGCTCTCCGTGCTACCCCTCTGCGAAGAGTCAGCCGTGATATTTTAAGCTTGCTAGCTAATTCTTTATACATTATGTCCAGTGTTATTGTGTTCGAATGACTACGCCGAATTTAACTGGCATTTACCTCGAATTTTCATTTCAGTGATAAATAATTATCTTAAGTATTTTTTGAAATATTTTACCTTTTTAAATATTTTTTTTACAACTATCTGTTATTTTGTATCGCATATATTTATCACGCGAATTTCACATGTACATTTGTCAGATTCGCGAAATATTATGCGAAATTGAATAAGGAGTTACTCGAAGAGGATTATAACGAGGTACTTTGCGTCGAACGTGAAAGTAGTTATTCAGAAAATGATACGCTTAGTTACAGGTAATTTTATGACCAAAGTAGAAACATTAATACCGATTATAGGAATTATTCGGTAAATGGTTCAAACATCAGGTACTCATTCTTATTTTCATTTAACGACTTTGTTTACAAGGGCTTTTTCGTCGCAAAATAACAAGGAAGCTGGATGCAAATGGGACTCTTGGTTCGATATATAAAAGATACGTACGACAGAACGTCGATAATTTGAGTTAATCAGAAGACTTCCTGTTTCGATAATCAATTTTTTCAGGTAATCGAACGATTAGCTCTTAATATGAAATATAATTGTTCTTATCTCTTTTTCGCTTATTAATTTAATATCACATTTTTCGTTCAATTGGCGACAATACAATATAAATTAATTACCGTTGAAATTAATATTACAGATTACACTAATGATATATCGAATACATACCGTAGAAAATAATTTTATTAAAAATTGCAGGATTTTTGAAAAAATTTTCATAATAACTCATGTAAAGAATGTACTCCAAGTTTTACATTATAAAAGCAGATTTTGTATAGAAGTTATTCGTTAGTCTTTAGCACAGGCAGTGAAGGTTCGATCAGCAGTGAAACATGTTAAATTGTTTAAGGACTGCCACTTTTGTTCGCGTCTTCCAGGTATTTTTTGTGAGACAAGCGACTGAATTTAGAGTGAAGCGTTTTAACGCTATTTCCATATTTCCACGTTTTTCAAAATTCTTTCTTTGTCCATGCTCTCCGTGCTACCCCTCTGCGAAGAGTCAGCCGTGATATTTTAAGCTTGCTAGCTAATTCTTTATACATTATGTCCAGTGTTATTGTGTTCGAATGACTACGCCGAATTTAACTGGCATTTACCTCGAATTTTCATTTCAGTGATAAATAATTATCTTAAGTATTTTTTGAAATATTTTACCTTTTTAAATATTTTTTTTACAACTATCTGTTATTTTGTATCGCATATATTTATCACGCGAATTTCACATGTACATTTGTCAGATTCGCGAAATATTATGCGAAATTGAATAAGGAGTTACTCGAAGAGGATTATAACGAGGTACTTTGCGTCGAACGTGAAAGTAGTTATTCAGAAAATGATACGCTTAGTTACAGGTAATTTTATGACCAAAGTAGAAACATTAATACCGATTATAGGAATTATTCGGTAAATGGTTCAAACATCAGGTACTCATTCTTATTTTCATTTAACGACTTTGTTTACAAGGGCTTTTTCGTCGCAAAATAACAAGGAAGCTGGATGCAAATGGGACTCTTGGTTCGATATATAAAAGATACGTACGACAGAACGTCGATAATTTGAGTTAATCAGAAGACTTCCTGTTTCGATAATCAATTTTTTCAGGTAATCGAACGATTAGCTCTTAATATGAAATATAATTGTTCTTATCTCTTTTTCGCTTATTAATTTAATATCACATTTTTCGTTCAATTGGCGACCATAATTTCCATACTCTAATTATAAATTATACGTAGCTTTCATATAATTATAATCCTATTAATGTATAATATATTAGTATTAATAATATTAATTAATATCGTTAATATGAAAATATATGACTGTAATAGTCTATTTGTTTAGTATGATCTGATTATGTTTCAAACTAAATGTGAAAAATTGATTTCTGAGAAAAAGGTTAAGCTTTTTTTATATTGCGCATTGTCCTTGAGGATTGAAGGAATATTGCTAGGTATATCTAATTTTTTCCTTGTGTCGTATTTTGGATCGTGGCCAAAGGGATGTTGATCTTGCAATGGTCGCATTGTTCTAGTTCTTGTTTTTAATAACACAAGGGTTGTGTGTAAGGTGTGTCCTATTGTGAATGTGCTTTAAGCGTGTTTATTCTTTCCTTGAGAATGTTACAGATGGTCTTCTCTCGTTTATACTTTTTCTTATCTCGTGTGACAGTATTTATGCGATGTATTTTTCATGGAATATATTGGTAAATTAATTCAAATATTTTAGCCTCCATATACATTTTATAAATTCTTCAGTTACTTTTAAAATTTTCAATATTCTTGTACGAAATATTTCTGAAATCTTAACATTTTGTTCATTTGTCATTCAAATTATGAAATTGTTTCTGTGGCATATTTCTTGTTCCTTATAATCTATTTCTGGATATCAGGATACACGAAGGAGTATGAAAAAGTATGTTTTTTTTATTTGAATTAAAAATTAAAAATTAAAATGAGATACTTAGATAGAACAATTAAAACTGAGTACTATTCAAAATTGTAATTAATTAAAAATTGTACGCTGAAAGTAAATATTGAAAAACTAGAAATTAAAAATTAAAGTCTACACAATGCAAACTTGAAAGTTAAAAATAAAGAATTAAGATTAAAATTTTAATTAAAAATTAAACGCTAAAAATACAAATTAAAAAATTAGAAATTAAAAATTAAAGTTCGATATTGGAATTAAAAAATTTTGATTAGAAATGAAAAAAATTGAAAGATTGAAGTTTTAAACGTAAACTTTTACTCGGATATTGTTCATACAACCGGGATTTTGCTTCAGGAGAAATTTAGTGGAAGTTTAGTGGGAAATGTGAAATGATTCGAGGCGTGTAATTAACGAGCTTTTTTCGCGATTTCTGATCCATAGTTTTGTTCTGTTCCTCGAGTACGCCGCGTTTAAAGATTAATGGAACCGTAACGGGGATGGAAAATAGGGGTAACTCTACTTTTTCGCGGTCGACCTCTGCTTATTGACACGAGATTGATGCGCGTTGTTCACACTTGAGCGAACGGAATAATAAACCTAGGGATAGTAACCAGCAATTTGACAAGTGCTGTTCCATGTTTCTGCTTTTTAAAGAAGGCGTGAAGTACACTCTCGGTACATTTAATGCAAATATTAGGTTTTGCTAGTGGCTTATAGAACCTGTTAAAGAGGCACAGCTCGAAAGATAGGAGGCAGATCAATTTCCTTACTTTACCGAGTCTCTCTTTGGGTACTTGTTCATAGTAAATGCAAAATGTATTATAAATTATAAAATATCCAAGGATTATTTATTTTATTACAATTTTATATTACAATATAACTACGATATTTATGTCACCATTTTGTTATAAAAGTAATAAATATAGTGGTTAATAACGATTAAATAATAATATATGATTTGTAATAATTAATGGTTAAATGATAATGTCTATATTAATACAATATAATATGTTCTTATTATAATTAATAATAATATATCATAAAATATGATTGACATAGTTCAAAAGGTGAATTATAACAAATTATATATATAGGAAATGTGAAAAATTTATTGATAGTAATGAGATAATTAATTTTTTTCTTTTTTTTGGTTCAGAAAAATTAAATTTTATAAAGAAAAATAATTTTTATTAGAATCTTTATTATTATTCATACAAATATACGAAGATATTAGTGCAGTTTTCATACTTAAGATATAGATAAGTATCTGTAGGTAAGATATAGATAAAACTTAATGTATAATTAATAATTGTTGAGTTTCGTATGCTAATATCATCCCTTTAAAATAATCATGATTATTTTGAATTTATTAATTAATGATTTATCAATTTAATAATAAATAATACGAGTATGATATATTAATTAATATGTTGAATTGATTAATTTTGTATAATTCCCCTGATTTTGTGTCGTAAATATTAAAAGGATTATTTAATTAAAACTATATTAGTTATTAATAATTTAGAAGTATATGAAATAGTTCTTTTCAAGTGAAAATTGATCGTATGGTTATATCTTCCAGGTTATTGAAAAGTTATTAAACTTTAAAATAAAATTAATCCTCTTAAATTTTTCAAAATTGTATATCAGTAAAAATTAATTTTTCTGACTAGTCCGCTTAAGAAACGGAAATTTTTACACGTTTATTCTGATTTAAAATCGAAGATAAAATATCCTATTTAAAAAACATTACATTTCACAAAGTTTATTATGGAATCATGAATCTGAAATTGATCTGTCATCGCATAATTTTAATTTTTGTAAATCATGAATAATACATAGATATTCATTCTTTAATAATACACAAATAATAATGACAATTAATTCTGATTTAACTTAAAAAAAAAAATAATAAATCTTTTCATTCACAGAAATGTATTATAATGCCTTATTTGAAAGAACAAAATATAATTATTATTTGATATATCAAGATATAATTACATTGTATTTTACGAAATTCACAAATCAAAGTTATTCGAATCAAGAATTAAAAAACAATATAGCATTGATGATATATTGTTGAGCATACTTAATTTATTCAGCATATTAAAATAATACGGCTACCGGATACCTAATTTATTCAGCAAATTAAAGCTTATAAAATATTAAATGCTGCTAAATAATAGAATCACTCTTAATAATCGTGTAGATTAACCTGCTAATTATTTTGAACCGTGTAAATCAGATCTATCATTCTAACCTTAACTCATTGTTGAAGTTACATCTCATACAAATTACTTAACTGTACGTCGCTTATACACTTATTAAATTGTGTCTGACCAATTTATGCTTTGTCATACTTTTTTGTATAGTCTGTGAAACGATTTTCATACCTATATCCTTAATTATAGGACTAGAATTTATTTATGCAAATGTATATTTTTATAAAAAGTAGGAAAATTTATGGGATTTAAATAAAAACTTATTTTTGCTGATGAATTCTGAAAATATTGTTTCTATTTTGCATATTTTCAATATTGTATGTTTCGTAGTATAATTGTAATATAATTATAAAATATAGAATATTATAAAAATTGTAATATAATTGCAATTATAATTATATTATAATTGTAAATAAAAATGTTACTTCAATGGTCATCATAAGCCTCAATTTAGAAGTTTAAAGTTTATTAAAAATTAAGAATAAAGAATTAAATTCTTTTAATAAATAACAGTATAAATTGTTTTATTTTGTCTGAGGTATTTTTCGTACTATTTTATAGGAATTAACAATATTAATAGAAACTTTAACGATTTAGATCAGTTTAATGCAGCTTTAATATTCACTTTATATGAAAGGTTTATATGATAGAAAAATGTTATCAAAATCTCCAAAGTATAAAAATGTAAAGAAATATTTTTCATATTTCGGAAATTTGGTATAAAAATATGGACGTAGTGAAAAATGTAGAACTTAGATAATTCTCAAGATATGAAAATTAGAAAATTCACAAATATAATGATTTAAAAATCTTTAATTTCTAAAATTCGAAACTCTAAAAATTTAGGAAAATAAAAATTATGAAATTAAGGAATTTGAATGATTAGAAAAATTTGTAGGTTTTAAAATTCGAACCTTTGAAAATCCATAAACTTGAAAATTCGAAACAGAAAATTAAGAAATTAAAAAATCCGGAAATATAATTCGATTTGCAGACTTGAAAATTGAAAAATTCCAAGCTTAAAAAATTAGAAAAAAAATGCGGATGCCGAAAAGGACGAACACGGGGCATTATTTTGCCGAGTCCATAGGTGCATCGTAAAAAGGGAAACGGAGAAAAAAACGTATGGCATTTGCCGTGAGAACGAAGCCGTTTCATAGTCTCGCGATGAGCCGCACCACACCCCGACAACGCATCGTAAACCGTTCGAGGGACATTCCCGGTGTCGGTCCCTTTTATTCCCTTTTTTCCCTCCTTTTCTATCTCTATTCGTGGCGCCTCCGCCATTTCGAACGATTCAAGATGGAACTCGTCGCACAGGTACAAGGATTCCCGCGACATTAACAGAACTGATCTATAGCGTGTATATATAGTGAACGTCGGGTGAAACTGGTACTTATAACAGGTTAGCGTCGAATCCGTATCAGTTCGACATTTTTCTCCTTTTTGCCAATCCTCCGATTAAACTACGCTTAACTTAGCTGCACTATCCTATTTCCTTCGCTACGCTTAACGTCGAAGCCCGACATTATACCTAATAAGTTAGAAGGCAATTTTTAAATAATTAAGTAGCGCGAATTAAGAGTCGGCGGATCGAATGCACGAAACGGAAAGTTAGGTTAGATCGCGAAACGCATTCGGGTATTTTCGAGACGTCGAGTGCCTTTAACGAGCTCCGGCTGTTTTTTTAGATATTAAACATTCCTTGGATTTCATGCAGTAAAGAATTTGCATAGAATGTTCGCATGGAATGCTCCTATCGGTAGTTCGGAATTCTTATCGCGTTTTTGTAGAGTACACAGTTTTCCGTGTTTTCCTTTTTTTTTGCAAAATTATTTAACGTTTGTAGCGGCTGCTCATCGAAGAAACAATAGCGTAGCTTTGAATATCGGAGAAAATAAACAAGAAGCACGGAACAGGTATTAAAATTTTTCCCTTCGTATTTGAAAATCTCGTTGTTGCTTTTTTCCCTGGATATTAATTCACCAACACGAGCAACAGGAGTTACGGCAAATGGAATTTCAGGTAACTGAAATTCATTACCACGTTCGTTAAAATTCACAGCTCGAAATGAGTAGGAGCCCGAAAATATTTCGCGATATGGTGCCTTTTAATTTTCCACGCGAATAAAGAGAACAAATTGAATACTTTTGACGGTGGACGTTGTATCGGTTTAAAAACGACGTTAGAAATATGGTATAATCATCATGGTTGTCACATTACAATACCCTAAAACCTGAAGACTGTAACGGAAAAGTGTAACGAAAATTTTTTAATCGACCAAATTTCAATTTATTTCAAATTGAGATTAAAAACTACACTTATTGCATAAATAATGTACAATTGCAAAAAATTTGCACCAACAAAATATTTTGTTTGACTTTGTTTTATTAAAAAATAGCGTCTTTATAATTTTCTGTATAGCTTAATATTTCACAAATTTTTATTTCTATTAAATTCACTTATATTCCGTTTCTTTTGTTATTCCACGTTGCATTCATATTTACACATCTTCTGCATACATTATATGGTTATGGGTGTCCATGCTTTCTTTGTTATCCAATAAAAATGTATATTTTCTTGAAATATACACCAGGTACCGTTTTTTTGAAAATATAAAAAGTTAGTAATAATAATAATTTATATTAGATATATAGTAACAATTTATTAGCTCGATGATGGTCAACGGTAGATAATAATTTATGTTACGATAGATAGATAGTAATAATAGATGGATAATAATAATATTGTCTAAAATTTAGCCAGTATACGACGCGCTAAATAATGTCCTTCACTGAAATTCGCACAGAAAGGGCCAGAGTAGTCTCTAGGCTAAAACCAGACGGTTGGCAGCCCTGGCTGTAACGTTTACGTACAATGTACCATCGCGGCGGTTCCTGCGCGTAATTATAACGACGAAACCACGTCGACGTTATCAGGATCGTTGCGAAAACTTGGCTATCGACCGATAAATCCGTATTACTGCCGTCTTTCGTACAATTTGTCGCCGAGCTCGTCCGCTTATCCCTAATCGGGTTATTTTTAGGAACGCAAACACCAGGTCTCGGCGCTCGCTCGAGAAATCGAACGTCTTCGTTTTCTCTTCGATGCCGTGATGGAACGTACCATAAAACCGGCGTGGAATCGTAAAATTTCCTGTCACGAGAGACACTGTCCCGGTGTCCTTCCTTTTTCCCCTATTTTTCTCTTTCTCCCTCTCTGTCTCTTTCTTTTCCCCCCACCCTTTTCCATCCTTTTGTATTCGCCACTAGGAATACCTTGACCGATCTAGGTAGCGGCGCACAGAATGGTCAGGTATCGAAAAAAAAAAATCATTCTCCTGTTTTCCACCACGATTTTTCATGATTCATCGTCCGCCTTCTATTGTTCGACGCTTCTGCCAGGGTTATGCGCGCGCACGTGAATTTATCGCTTTCGGTTCGCGCGCGAGTGATTCGTCAGCAAAGGTGAATAATGGACCGGTCCAGTCGTTTCCAATGCGTTTCGTGTTTCCTTCAAATATCTCGATCTGTTTTTCATCTTTGCCGAGTATATACGTACAGGGTGCAATTTAATTCGCGAGTAACGCTTCTGAAGCGGAGAAATATTTTAGCACTCGAAAACAATGGAACGCGCTGGGTTAAACGCGTGCACGGGGAGCCGCGCATTCTAGCGACGTGTATGCGGGGGTGAGGGCTTTTGTGAGATGTCCAGCTTGCATCTCAACGTGTAATTGTGGATGTCCTGTTTTTGCATTTACATTTTTAGCGAGATATTGTTTTCGTTCATTTTAAATAATCGCAGTCGTTTGTTTATGAATTTATATTAACGTTGGTATAAATTAATATGGATTATTAATACTTAACTCCGCTAAGAAAGAAGAAATCGTATAGATAAATTTTCATTTTTCATTTTGAGAAGCTTCTCGTGGAAAAGTGTGCTGAGGTTCTTGGAATAGGATCAGAAAATTTGTCGGGTGTAAAGGTTAAATATTAGAAATTAAGATACCCATAGATGTTAAGTATAAATACTGAAAATTTATAAAAATACAACTTGGAGATAGGATTTCTCCGAGTATATCTTTTTCTTCAATTTATTTCACTTGCTTTTTGTTTTGAATTTAATTTTGAAATATTTTTCTCTAACTAAATAGTAATATTCAATTAAATGTATTGGTCGACTTACCATTTTTACTAGACGGTATATAATTTGCATATTTTATTTTATACAATTCTTTTACAATGTGTTTTTAGTCAGCTAAACGTAATTAATTTTATTTTTTTATTTTTTGTATATCTTAGATCTTAGAATTTATAGTGTTCATTGTAAATTTTTAGAAACTATTTTAGAAGGATTTAATCTAGTACAATTTGTGTAGTTGACAATATATTAAGCAATATATTTTTTAAAAAAGCGATGTTTTAAAAAATATGAAAGAAATATTACCTTTCATTAATATGCATTTATTTAGTTCCATATGAATGATATAAAATAAATATAAAATAAAATAATTCCACTCCATTCGGGTCCAATATTTTTCAGAAAATTTAGATGTTTCTATTCAATGCCTACTTTATAAATATATACCCGTTGAATTTGAAATAAATGTTAAATAAAAAATGTTCACATCCGGAATAATCAGGCGTGCATAACAGGATTTGAATTTTTTAACTACAATCCTAGCAGTTCCTGTGTTAATCTATATCATAAAACACGGTGTAATTAAAACTGTAACGAATACACATACTTTCCGCTCTTTCCTTTTCAACCTCATGACACACGTTCACGTCATCATTAAAAAACAAGAAATTGAAAAGTAACAGCATCGTGAATACTACATTCAATATCCAGCTTGAAAATCGTGTACCTTGTACTACCTAGAATATATTTTATACGCGTATGATTATTTAATACACCACGAAATCATTACTATCGCGTTGTAGAAGTAGTAAATAAATAAACAGAAAATTGATATTAAATTTTGCGATAAAGATAAAAAGTTGCATAATGGCAGAAGCAAAGCAGACGGGATTCATCGTGGCACTTTTTGCGATTGATCGATTTCCTGTAATTATTTACACGGATAACAAGTTACCTAGAAGGCGGCGCGGTGATTGCGGCGATCCCAGCCCGCTCTGGCGGCGTCACTCGGAACTAATATCACAGGCAGGAGCGATTTCGGGCGTACAATTGGGTCTTTTAATTTCGCAAACGGGATGCTCGGTCGCCTTCTGCTGTTTTGGCGGTTGTTGCACCGCGCGGCTGTTTAAGTGATCGTAAATGAAATTAAATTGAAAGAACCGTCTGGCGCTCATCCTTGCGAATCTTGCAGCGATAGGTGTGTGTATCATGCCGCTAGTTGCGTCGTTACATTCGAAGGTACGGGTGTTTTATTACGTGGATAATCGTGTAATTTTATTTGGTTAGGGGATCATAAAATATGTGTCCTGTAAGTCGGTCAAGGCTTTATAATGGGAATGTGATTTAAGTCTTTACGTTATTGTACAAAAGAATTGTAATTGGTATCGTGTGCCAGATGTCTATAGTAGGTTAGAAGTTTTCATTATAGGAGACGTTTGAATTACGATATTAGAAATTATCAAAGAATTTATTTACGATCGTTCGGGATTTTAATTTTAAAAAATTATGAGAAATTCTGTTAATGTTTAATATTTGGGAAAATTTATTTTTGATATCTAGAGATTAGAATTAAGTACTAGAATGATTGGAGCAGATCTTGACAAAAATAATAATTTTACATCCGTTGGTTTGATACTTTAAAATTAAGTTAGTCGTTTGCATGTGATCAGGTTTTAATTGAGAAACTGCTTACAGGGTTAGTACAGTGGAATATACTTCGTACTTAATTACGTTCCTTATAGAATAAAAATTTTCTTGCTTTTGTTCATACGGGCGCTGAAAGAAAATTTAAATTTCCTACCACTCTTATACTCCCTAACAATTGAACAATAACTCATTGTTTCAATTCTGTGTCTATATAGCGAGCATGGAAGCTAGTTTGGTTTTTCACTTTTTATTCTACAGTATTTGTCAAATGTTATTAAATCCAATTAAAATACAATGCGCATAGCCTTATTGTTATATTTTATTTCACTTCATTCCATCTGTGTTATCATTTTTATAAGTTGGATATGTTATCTGAACATTTTTCAGGATTATTTCTGTTTACCTTTGAAGTATAATTGATTTGCGCAGAATTTTAAAAGAATTAACAAATAACGTAGTTTTAAAAAATTCACTGAATGTTGTGATATTTATCTGTATCCAATACAACCTGTTGGAAATAACAAAATAAAAATCTCATAATTGCATTAATTTTATAAATTAACGATTAAACTACTATTTCATTAAGCAGTAAATATTAATTATTATAATTTATAAGTTGCGTCATTCTAAAATATATTACTCAAAAAATAATTCGATGTAATTATATGTTAAAATTATATGTTGAAATAGTGATAATAGGAAAAACTAAATAAAACTAACACTGTGGAACATTTATTTTCTCCAGATTTAAGATTACAAGACGTCTAAATCATCGAATCTTTGTATTTTCCATAACACATATTCTCATTCGAAATCCAAGCAAACCAGTTAATTTATAATGAAATTATTAAGTCTTTTTATAGTCACCTTATATGAGTGATTGCACAAATTGATTAACTCCATAAAACAAAAAGCGGAGAAACGCAATGAAATAATGTATATTGTTTTTTAAAATTCCTTTTTTAATTTAAATCGAAATAAACATTGTAGAATGCATAAATACAAATGTAATTTTCATCTAACGGTACATAAAATTTATACGAAAAAATAGTCAGAAGGTAATCGTTAGTAATGTTACCATTTTTATGTTACTGGAAGAGTTAATCGATTTGGCAAATGAAAAAAGTAATAAATTTAAATTTTACTAAATTTTACTTAAATTCTGATAAGACGGCACTAAAAAATTCACCGTTATCATTCGTGGCTTGCTAGTGCATTTGAGTTGCATTATTGCAACGATTTACATTAGAGTACGGGGTTAATCAAAGTGACCTCTGAAATAAATTATTTATTATTCAGTGGTCAAAAAATTATTGTCGTTTAATGGTGTTAATCTTAATTATCAGGGAAAGTTATTATAAATATAAAAAGTTACGACTATACCAAGTGGTTCGACACTTAAATTTAAGATTTTTGAAAAAGTGGAGTTAATCGAGTTGAAAATAGATCTCTCTATAGTTTTAATCGGAGCAAATGGAGGTATAAACTAATACATGCTTAATGCAAACAGTACAGAGAAGTAAAGAATCCCGCAGAAAATAAGTATATAATTGCAAAACGTCAATAATCCCGTGTCGAGTTACCTCGTTATTCCCACAAGTTAACAAGTTCGTCAGTAGGTTAACTCTTCGCCTACAATATTCTCGCGCGTGACCGACATTTCCGTTGAGTATGGCACGCGCCATCGGAACTTAAACCCCGGCGAGAGATTAAACCAAATGGCAAATTCTCAAATAATAAATCAAAAGATACTTTGTTCCAATTTCGAAGACTCCCCGTCGCATCGTCCTATTTCCAATCGCGCGCCACCGTGCGGTGACCCACGCGCAGCTTTTTCAAGGGATAGAATTGCATGCGCGAAGGGTGGCGCGAACCGAGCCAAGTGGGGCGTAGTTTGGCGCAGCGAGGAGCGATAGGCAGCGCGACGTTGAGGCGGATGAAAAGTAGAATGAGGCCAAAAGGACCTATTGAAACGAGCCAGGACCTCTCGAGAATCCCGTTAGCCCCGTTCTATTTGCCCGCTCATGACCCTTGCGACATGGATGCGAGTCTATCGCATTTTATCGAGCAGTCGTCGTCGTGGCCGTAATTGCGCGAGGCGGCGGGTCTCGAGGCGTCCTGCTCACGTCTTCGTGTCACGGTAAATTGGACCGAAAGAAGAACCGTCGAACGATTATTGAAATCGTTTTTCACCGTTCCTCCATCGATTAACGTTCTCCACGTTCAACGACCGACTTTGTCCGCTACGTGCTCCACGAGGACAGGCGACTCTATTCGCCACGATAAAGCGTTGTTTGTTAATTTGTGATGGGGCTTCCTGAATCGATAATTTTATCATTTCTTTTCACTCTTTCGAAGATATTTACCCTTAGAATGTGACTTTGAGACGTTGTTTTGGTTAGGTTTAGTTAGGTTTGTTCTTTTATTCAGGTTATGGGAGAAAAGGTTCTTGCAGATGGGTTTGGAGTGTTTATGCCGTGGAGTAGTTTAATATTTGATTAATTATTAGGATGGACTATTGATGAGTAATTGGTATTAATTATGGTATTTAATTATGGCATGGAATGGCATTAATTATTCATTATAATAATAGATGGTTGATTATATATATTAAATTGTAAATCGCTAATTATTGATTATTGCGATAATTGGTTAACGATTTGATATTATAATGTATTATTTATTAATTATTTGTCGTGTTTGATAAATGAAGTATTAATATCCTATGGGTATTTCCATACACTTTGGTAAAATATGACCAGTGC
>NW_016910610.1:217150-249027 GCF_001483705.2 Eufriesea mexicana
GAGGCAGAGGCTATACCTGTATTTGTATTTTAAAGTATGTCGGAAGTTTATCGATGCAAGTCTGATACCAAAGTGTTATTGAATTTATCGTAGACTGAATTTTCTTGTTATTTCTTTTATCATTGGTCCTTGAAATTTTATTTATTTTCTGTAAATATTTGTATGCTACACATTATAAGATATGTTTGATATTTTTAATATAATTTTTTAATAGTTATGGAATCTTTTTTTCACGAAATTTTAGTTTCGTCTTTTCGTATAGGATATAATGAAGATTATAGAAAAATATTTGAGTTATAGTAAAACGAAAAGGTAGCATAAAAATTAAGCAAACTTAATAAATACTTAAATAAAGACTGAAGAAATTTATAATCTTTTTTTTATATTATTCCAAGTAGATGAAAAAGATCATAATTATTTATATAATAATAATTGTAAGTATGTCAATATAATAATTACATTAAATAATAAAGTTATAGAAATAAATCATAATTTATAATTATTAATATTTTATATTACTTTCTCGATGTAATATTACTTATAATATTGTTTATAATTTATAAATATCATATAATGGCAAATTTAATATTTGTAAATACGAACAAAATTCATAAAAAGGTACTCAGAAAAATATTTCTATTAAGTGAGGCGTATCTAATATTTCTTTCATTTATTTAAAAATTAAATGCTAATTTGCTTTCTCATATTAGACGTAAACCTAAAGAATATCTGATAAAACTATGAGTATCCAATCAAAATTCTGTCAGATTTATTAATGTTATTTCTTAATGACTCGCGATATGATAGTTCTTCTTTTTTTTCTAAAATATCACATTACTTAATTTGTGGTACAAGGTACAAATTTTGTAATATTCGATAATAACGTGTTTTGGAATGATTAATGAAAGTAAATAAAAACTTTGGGTTTGCTAATGGAGTGAAGAAACTGATACGTAGATAATCTTGATCGTTGCAAGAGAAGATAAGGCGCGTCGAAAACATTCTCGACTTTTTCTTTCTTTTATAAACAAGTGTCTTTTTCTTCTTTCACTCGGTCATAAGTTACGGTATATCTACACATGAGTTCTTACGAATTCTTTGAATATTTTATTCCTTTATTATAGACATAATTTATACAAATTTTGAAAATATTGCGAATGTATAGTATCTCCTGTAACTTGGAAAAGATTAAAATAAAAATCATGGTAATGAAAAGAGTAATGCAAAAGTTATTTCTTTATATTTTGTATAATTTCAATCAGCTCTCTTAAAAATAAATATTTTCAAACTTAATTTTTATAAGAACAATTATTTTGAAAATAAATTACTTTAAAAGTAAAATTTCACTGTTAAATTCGAAAATAAATATTTTCAAGATTGATTATTGCAAAAATTATTTGTACAATTTTCCATACAAGATTAACGACATGTTTACAAAGTAATGTGTCACGTAAAGATTTTACAGATTTTACGTAATAGGATATATTCGTTGGTAATTAATAAAATAGTTACGCTCGAATGGACCCGTTGTGAACAGACTGCTGTGGTGTTTTCATTTAAAAACTTCAGCCTTTATTAATAATTAATCATATCGATATTATGACGACGTTATGAAACATAGTTTGTATTAAACATTAAAGATATAATATGGACATAAAGTGCGTATTCATTCGTATGCAAATATAAATATATAGCGTTCTTTGTGGATGTTATTATTAACGAAAGTACTCGAATTAATGAAATTGTTTCAGTCACGTTAATATTTCGGTGATAAACGATATTAATATGTAATAATGACATGTAATTGACTTTGCATTAATTAGCAGAAAAAATATAGCTTAAAAGATGAAATAGATATTCTTGAAGATTAATTACTTTAATTATTTTGTAATTATGATATATTTTGACAACGAGAATAATTAGGATCTAACAATTATTTACATAAATTTTTATATATACATATATATATTTTTTGTACACTTTATATTTATATATTCGTACTTTATCTTTATTCGTTATTTAACAAAATAATATTAAAATATATATATATATAAAATATCAGTGTTTCATGTAATCAAATATATTTTTATGTAATTAATCTTGTTATTTTTAATTCGACATTGCGATAAATTATGCTACGCATGTGAGCAATTATCTCATTAAAATTACTTATAGTCGTGCCATTTATGTTACTGAAACATCAGTTATTCATAAAATAATTTTGAATACATTTTGCAATTATCTACGTTATCTATATTTTAAAGAAACTGTACAAGAACTTTGGTTCTAAATTCTAAGCGGTAAATTTTATTTTAGCAACTTGTAATGGCATGTGCTGCAACTTGGAGACTGAGGAACAGTTAAGACATCAAGCTAGGGCAGATTTTCACGACTTGATCCATCACCACAGCAGAAGTTTGCAAGGTCTTCTGGCAACAACAGCGGATGCGCTAAGGGGTGAGTCTAATATATTTTATCATAAAAGGACTAACTAAAACTTTGTAACAGGCAAGTAGAAGGTGGAAATATTCTTTAGCAAAATATTACACGAAATTAGAAAGAAATGGATAATATGCATAACAATGTATGATATGTGAAAATTACTTGTTATTTCATTTATTTTATTCAAAATATTTAAATAACGAATATATAATTATACAATATTTAAATAATAAATATATAATTTATACAAAATATTTATATAACAAAATATTCAAGTTATTCAAAATGAAATAATTAGGGTAACTAAATTCTAGGAGAGAAACACGATGTATTTAATATTATGGTAGGTTTTATTATATAAATTGTCTTAGTTAAATAAATGATTTTTTAATTATCTTGCTTCCTATGATAATAAAGTATAGTATCAGTTTAGTTTTCTTTTTTTGTTATGATATAATTAATCATGTTTTTACTCTCGAGACTAATATCCAAAATGATCCAAGATAAGAAACGAGACCAATATCAAGATTTCTTTTTTATTTTAGAGTTAGTAATCGTTATTTAATTAGTATTTAATCAGTGCAGATGCAACAATTTAATTTTTTATTATAATACAACTGATTACGATATCCTTTTTGTTTTTGAGTTTAACAGTTGAAATGCTTTAAAATAAAAGAAGGGTAGCAAGTCTAAAATTAAACTAGGATCACTATATCAATTTTAATATTTCTGTTTTCTTTTTTTTATTTTGCAGTTATTAATTGTAATTTAAGTAGCATTCATGTTTTTATCCTAATATTTTTCTACTCTTAAGTCTGATGTTTGAATATCCCAAAAGTAGAGAAGACACTAGCATAAAGTTAAATTGGAGTTTTTCCATTAATATTAATTTTTCCTTATTTTTGTTAAGATTATCAATTTGTATTTAATCAGTATCACTCATCTGATAATTTTCTAAAGTTACCATCCATAGTCTTCTGTATTTTTTCTAAAGAAATAGTTACTCTGTTGAACCTAATTATTCCATTTAAAGATAGAATAATTTTCATTTTTGAAATTTAATTTGCTTCTTTTCGGAATTGATAAATTTCAAAGTAACTAATTTCCATATGGTCTTTAGTCATGTAAAAAATTTCTTAAAACGATAAGATAAAGTGGAAAGATAAACATAGGTTAGGTGATGAAGCTATCCGACCACATTAAATATATATTTCATTATTATTAATAACCAATGTACTTTATTATATTTTATATATGAATAAGAAAAGAAAAATTCGGTATCCATTTTTAACCCTAAAAGTACTAACCTGTAATTTGTACCTAAATTCAGTGTACATAATACATATTAATTAAAGCGGTATAATGGAAGTAAAGAAATATACATAATTACGATTCTATTTACGTAAAAATCAATATTAACTTTGTGAAAATTAATGGTAAAAATAATTGAGCCCTTTGGTAGTGTTAATGTTAATTTATTTATTCTATTATCGAATGATCTAGAAACAAAAATCCAATAATTTAATAAAATAATACAATTAAACGCAAAATGTGGTCGGATTCTTTAGTGACTTTCGTGAATGCTAACTAACATAACCTAGAAAGTGATCTGAGCGCCCTCTTCTTCGATTGGGCGAGAAGGATGGAGAGCGTAGTAAGGACAGATAGTTCGAATGGGGCACTTCGTAGCCTCGTTGAGAGCTCCAGAAATGGGATTGAAAGAAACAGTTTCTTAAATTGGCAAAACCAAACCGAGGTTACTATTTTTACGTGCCAACTGGAACGTGTGTACTCTCCGTCTCTCTCCTCTTCTCATTCCTATCTCGTACTTTCTCTCTCTGTCTCCCTCTAACTCCCTCTTTGCTCCTATCATTTTATCTTCTCCATTACTTCTTCTTGTTTTCCGTCGGGACCTAGTGTTTCACCACGACTTTCGATAAGTACTGCAGTTGGTGAATTACTAAATTCGTTCTTCCCGGGACGTTCCTCTTTAAAGTCATTCGGGAGGAATTTTTCTTCTTTCTCTCGTTATCGCCATACTCGTGATCCGGTGCACTTTGAGTCGCAGTGCAAGTGAAATAAGAACGCCAAGTCGCTTTCTTCTTATACTATGTATTATCGTTTTATGTATTATTCGCGTGTCATGTTAAATGAAAATACGCATGTTTAATCTTTCGAGAAGATTTTATGGAATTGTACGTTTATGAGGAAGGTTCTCCAAGTATTACTAACCGATTTTCATGAAATTTATGGAAAACATAGCCCTTAAAAAAATGTTTAATTCGAGTCTTTCTTTTTGTTCGTAATTAACCAGTAGAGACTGAAAATAATTTTTCAAAGGGGAGATGAAGAATATAATTTTTTTAATTATTCTAAAATTACTCGACGTGGAAAGATATTAAGATAATAAGATTTTTCATAAAATTAATTTGTTTAAGAATATATTAAAAGATAATATCTTTTAATGAATTAATTTTGTTATTTTCATTACCCAAATTTGGACAAATATAAAAATGAGGCAAGAAAAAAGATAGTACCAATATTATTTGTTTTATATAATATTATTGTATTAATTTTAATAGATAATTGAGTTTTTATAATATCAATTTGTGTTACGACGCGACGTGTGCCACCCGTGACAACCGATTCCGGGCCGGACACCGTCGTCGAACCGACACGACTGGAACGCTAAGTGCGCGATTGTGATTCTGTGATTAAACCCCCGTGCCCCCCTCAAGTGCTTATACCTTGTCGAGGTGAGGGGTCTCGATTGCGGGATCACAATCGTGCACTTAGCGTTTCAGTCGTGTCGGTTCGGCGACGGTGTCCGGAATAGGTCGTCACGGGTGGCACACGTCGTGTCGTAACAATTTGTTTAAATAATATTGGATTTATTCAGTTATATTTATATATAAATTTTTGTTGAAAATTATATCTTACGTATATTTTATCAGGATCGGTTACTAATATCTGAAAGACCGTTGTGGTAAGTACGTAAAATGTTAAAATATTTTTAAGAAATTGGAAAAAGAAGGAAACGTATATTTCTTATCTATTTCTCCCTTCTGGCAATATTACAAATTTTTTTTTTTTTTTTTAGAAATGTTCGTTTATGAAAGGAATATTAAAATACACCCGAGCAATACAAAACACGCGGTGTAAAGTAAACCGAAATAAATACTCGTGCTCTAGTTTATTTTTCTGTTTGATATTCACTCTGGCTTAGTTTATATTCCCTCCGTTATATTCTCTCCGTAGGAACGTACGAAAAGACATCGCGGAAACTGGACAGCATACAGCGTGTCGAGAATTTTGCTTAGAGCTTAAGAGTAAAAATAAATGGAGCCATTTCGTGCACTGACAAAATCATGCATATCTAAAAGTAATCCTCTTTTTCCTCCTCTTGACGTTGCATTTAAATTATTTCTGTGTTGCATCGATATCAGTCCCTATTGTGAAGATGGTTGATGCATTTAATAATCTATTTTCGAATGTCATTTTACGGATTATACATATATATTTTATATTAATAGCATATTTATATCAATTATATGAGCCGTTCACTGCACAAATCGATTAACTCCACTTTTTGAAAAATAAATTTAAATTTAAGTGTCAAAGCATTTGGCATAGTCATAATTTTTTATATTTAAAATTTTTCAAAAAGTGGAGTTAATCGATTTGTGCAGTGAACGGCTTATATATTAATTATAATCATGTATATAAATATTTATATGTTATAAGTATAATTATATAAAACATATCTTATATTTGTTAATATATATTATATATATTTTATAATAATCACGTATATAAATATGTATATGTTATAAATATGTAAATATACGTAAAAATTTGTATTTTTGGTATAGGAATATATAGTAATTTACAATCTCTATACTTATTATATATATTATTATATTATTATAATAATAGAATCTCTTATTTATTATCTCTCTAATAGAATCTCTCTAAATGAATCTCTATATTTATTATGTAGTAATTATAATCATGTATATAAATATGTATATGTTATAAATATGTAAATATACGTAAAAATTTGTATTTTTGGTATAGGAATATATAGTAATTTGGAATCTCTATATTTATTATATAACTATATTTTATATCAATTACTATCATTGTATATAGTATACAGATATTTATAAATATAATATTTTTGTGTCATTTAAATAACATTTAAACAATAAATATAGGTATAATTGCAATAATATATTATTACACGATACCTTATTTTCCTTATTATTACAAATATAAAAATGACTACAAATTAATTGTTTTAGGATAGGATTCAATTTTGATATATTTGTTATTCCTGTTTGTTCACAAACCGAACATGGCATAATATAGTAATGAACATGTGTTTTGTGTGTTGTAACTTGTTCGAGTTTAGAATAATATTTGCACTGAGCTACTTTGAGCGAGGGAGAAACGCAGTAATTGTGTGGAAATGAAGTAATTGTATGCGAAATGGATGAAAGATCGCACAGTGCAATGTTTTAGTCGCGTATTATATTCATAGAAAAAAATTAGAAAAATATTATAATTCATAACAGCAGCAGTTCATTGTTTCTTAAATGCCCTGTTATTATGAGAAATTAACATAATTAATATTTGAATAATTATTTTAATATTACGCTTATCCTCAAGGTAGGAAAGATTAATTATCATTTTTACGATAACATGTTTTATTAAAGACTGTTAAAAATCTTCGTTATTAAAATATCATTTCATAAATAGTATACGTCGCCATGATGAGATTATAAAAATATAAAAATATTTGTCGTAAACAAATTTTTCTATTTTTCTCTTCCTTGTATCTGTCTTGAGTCTAATTTAAATTTTATCGGAAAGGAAGAAAATACTTGTTTGGAGAATCGAGGAGGACTTTTGGAATTGAGTGGTTGAGAACTTTCAGGAAGAAAGTTTCAGTCCGTGAAAATTCTCCGAGACATATCGTATGAAAAGTTTTTATCTTGAAAGTAAAAATAACGCTTTAAGAACAGTTCTCGCAAAAGTGTTCGCGATGTAAATAATCCTAATTGATTCTTTGCTCACTCGGTGTATTTGCATTTTTCATTTCTGTTCTTGCAGTGATTCAGGGTCTTAAGGAAATTGAAGTACAATGAAATTGTTGAAACTTTAAAAGAATGAAATCTTATTTATTTATGCAGAAGTATACATCGAGCAAGACGTAATGCAGTATTCTCAACGTCTTATTTCCTTTTTGTCGTTCTTGTTGTATTTGTCCTCCTGATAATTATGATTTTCACGTGTTTCACAAATTATGCAATAATTCTTTCAAATGTAATCTTCATTTTATTCGTCTGAAAATAATTTTAATTCTTTATTAATAAATCTACGTAAAACGAAGTGGATGCTCAGTTTCCAGTTTCAGATTGCAAATTTTTGAAAAGTTTATGCAATACAAATTTATTTTATTATAAGTATATAAAATAGAAAATAAGTGAATGCAGTAAATTGTATTACTATTCTTAAAATATTTTTGTTAACGTCTTTTTTAAACATAATTTTTACTAAAATTACGTTCATTCTATACATTTCTTCTATGTGTTAATATCATTATTCAAAATCAAGCCAATTTCTTCTTTATAATTAACAGAGTGTAGAATTTTTTGAAAAATATGAAAAATATTTTCACATTTACATGTGTGAAATAATCGAATTTGTTGTTTAAAGAAATGTTGTGTGCATATTTTAGTTTAATTTTAATTCGAACAATATAGTTTAGGTATTTTAAAGAAAATTTTTAGCATATTCTTAAACGAATAAAATAATTAAAGAATTACATTCGAGCATTTAAATAAGAATTAAAGCAGAATTATTATATAATTGACAAAATGTTTAATTGCTTTTGAGAACAATTTTTTTATTCCCCCTTTATAAATATATTTGTGTTTATGGAGAAAATTTTGTAAATTACAACACCTTTTTAGATTTTTAAATTGTGTTATTGGGGAATAGAATTAAACAAGGTATGAATCATACTTATTTACAGCATTATAACATTCGTGCCAAGTTTTTATAATTACAAAGTACAGTATAATTAACGATATATAATATTTATTAAAAAAGAAAGAATAAATCAAGATAAAAAAATTACACGTTTCTCTGTCGGTAAAACAGTCTAAAACCAAATTTATTCGACACAAATAAATCAATTTCCTTTTATTACGTAGTACTAACCTTTTGCACTCGGCGATATTTTCATCACAGAAAAATAGTAATTCGAAGGCTTTCCGTCATAAAGTCGACGATATTTTTAATATGCAAATTAGGGGGTGGAATTATTTTATCGACATTCCACGTATCGTTGGGTAATTTGAAATTTGATATATCAATTAACATCGATCTTTAAAATCCGATTAAATAGCGACTGAGAGTCGCTTCTCGAGTGCAAATGGCTAATTTATTCATTATTCAAATATTAATACTAAATTTATACTGTTATCCGTCGAACATCAATGTCTCACATTTAAATTTTCCATCCGCATCCTAGAATTTCAAAAATCTTAATTACGAAGCGAAGCTTAAGAAACCTTTGAAGATCCTCAAACTCTCGTCGATCTCGAGCATTCCGTTCTTCTTAAATCTTTTTACTCGTTAAAGTGTACGTATCAGCTGCAGCATTGGGAAATATCCGTGAAAGCAGAAGCCGCAAGCGCTTTGAACCGTCTTGGCGGGAAACGAAGGAGCGCGGCTAAATACGAATCGAGCTCTCGATAGCGATACTCCATAGACGCAACATCGACGGTGGCGGCGTCGGTGGTGGTTTTTCCAGTCTTTTCTTCCTGTTTCTCTTTCTGCCTCGGGCTGCCCGGTTACCCCCTGCGCCATTCTGTCTTCTTTCTAGACACGTTCAGCTCGCGTTGCAGTTTTCCAAGTTTTTACTTTTCTCCCGTCCCTCTCTCTACGCGTTTCGCCTCCACTCTTTCTCTCTTGCGCTCATTTCGGTTCCGTTTCGTTCCTCTATTCCATTTTCGTCTCTCTGCCCATCGGCTGCCACCTTTTCTCCAGCGGTGCTCGATTCGTTTCGCGATATGATGCGAAAATGGCACGGGTCTCCGGTTGAATTTCCTAGAATGGTCCACGTAAATGCGTGGCCGAGGTAAATTTAAATTCGTGAGTAGGAACGGGGAAATAGCGAAGCTGGAACTGCGCGACCGTTGGAATAAGAAACGCGTGGAACGGCGGACTGTGGAAGCTCGGCTGTTCTCTTTTGCCAACTTCCATTGATTCGATAGCGGTGTCTGCGGAGCTGGGGGAGGCGAGAATTTTTGCGAGAAAAATAAGAATTCCTATACCGATCGCATATTGAATACTAAACAATATCGCGGAAGTTTTCGTATAGCAGTCTCTACGCGTTCTGATTTTAAATTTTGGCGCGCTTTGAGGTTATTAGAAGTAACACGTTCGGGCGTACTTGTGCTTTAATTATGGTTGGTTTGAATTGAAGTTTTCGCGGTTATATTGAATTTTCCTTTTGCTGGTAGGATTATTAATCTTGGGAGATTTGAAGGAGTAATTGGCAGTTTTTAAATTGCTTTATCTATGCATTTTGTACTTAATAGTATTACTGCCACAGTAATTTAATTGCAAAAGTTTTTAATGTACATAGACTTTACTAAAATTGTGGTTATAATTATGATTAATTAATATTTCATTGTTACTTTTACCTTGGACCAATAAGAATTTATTAAAATAAATAGAAATATTAAAGAAAGATAAGAAATATGAAGAAATATTAAAATAAATGCGTGGGTAATTAAATTATAAAATGTGTTTAATTATATAAATTATTAGCTTTTTGATTTTCACTTATTTAGAGATAAAACAATATTTAATTACTCTTTGAAATAATTTATCCTAAAATAGCAAAGCTCTATAATATTTAATCAAAGATCTCACTATAACGTTGCTAAGAAAGAACATGAACTATTCCAATCATAGTTAATTCATCTTTTAGGTTCATTTTGATTATTAGGTTTAAGTAGTATTCGTTTTTAATACCTTTCGCCTATTTTTTATTCAAAAATAATTCAGTGTTTAATTAATATTTTAAATAATTTGAAAACTTTGCAATATTTAATAAAAAACTTGACTATGATTTAATTCCTCAAGAAAATCAGCTATGCAAATAATATTTGATTCTTCTTCTAGTTCCATCCTGAATACATTGATCTTTCGGTTATTGTTTATTTAAAAACGGCTTAATACTTCAACTTTCATTTCCAATTGCTCATCTCATTGAAAATTTTGCAAAAAATGAGATTAAAAGTTTAGAAACTCGAAAATCGAAGAAAATAAAGAAGGTAGAAAATAAGAAGAGTGGGAAGTGGACTATAAGAAACAAACTGAAAATAGTCGGTTTCTAATCCTGGCGAAATTCTTGCATAGGTTCTGCCTCTGTTAACGTTCCGTTGTAAGAATAGAAAAGCTTCGTAGACCAAAGACGATCTATTTAGTAACTTGGTTCGCCATTGTCTCTTTGACTTTGGATTCCTTTTATTGTTCCTTAGTGCTTCTATTACATTCGTCCGGCTTAAGAGGATTTAGACCATGCAAGTCACCTATAAGCAGCACAAAAACGGGTTCCTTTTTATTTCTAACAGTAGAGTACGTCAACGAGATATATCACTTTTTTTATATGAGCCGTTCTCTGCACAAATTAATTAATTCCATAAAACAAAAAGTGGAGAAACGCAATGCAATAATGTATATTGTTTTTTAAAATTCCCTTTATAATTTAAGTCGAAATAAATATCGTAGAATGCAGAAATACAAATGTAACTTTCATCTAACGGTATATAAAATTTATAAGAAAAAATAGCCAAAAGGTAATCGTTAGTAATGTTACCATTTTTACGTTACTGGGAGAGTTAATCGATTTGGCGAGTGAAAAAGTAATAAATTTAAATTTTACTAAATTTTACTTAAATTCTGATAAAACGGAGCTAAAAAATTCACCGTTATCATTCGTGGCTTGCTAGTGCATTCGAGTTGCATTATTGCAACGATTTGCATTAGAGTACGGAGTTAATCAAAGTGACCTCTGAAATAAATTATTTATTATTCAGTGGCGAAAAAATTTTTGTCGTTTAATGGTGTTAATCTTAATTATCAGGGAAAGTTATTATAAATATAAAAAGTTATGACTATACCAAGTTATGACACTTAGATTTGAGATTTTTAAAAAAATAGAGTTAATCGATTTGTACAGTGAACGTCGTCTCATATCTCGTGGTAAAATATAATAATTTGAATTTTTAAGTGTCGTCTATAAAAATACAACGCTATTTTGTATTCCTGAAATTCATTTATTATTATATAAATCAATTTTCGTTCCTGCTTTTTTTTTTTATTTCGGATAAATAATTTCGCAGGAGTCATTTACATAAGTTTTAATACACAGACAAATAAAAGAATGATTTCATTTGCTCAAAATAATTTTCAACAAATTTATAGAGAAAACGTGGTAAATGAGGAAATCTTAATCTTTACATGTAATCAGTTTTAACGAAGGCGTGTTATATTTTTCAATTAAAATTAATTTCAAAGTTTCTTTTCAAAATAAGCAACGGTGCACCTTTCTTTAAAAATTAATTACATATTTAATTTCAAGAATCTCCTCACGTAAAAGCGAATAGACTTGCTATTCATTCATAAACTGGAAGTAAAAAGAGAACAAAATATATTCCCTGTAATGGAAATTAATTTCAGACTTTGCACTTTCCTCGCGAAATACGAAAAATAAAAATAAAAATAAGAATAAGAAATATTCTCATGGATAAACTAAGCCATATAAATTCGATTGAGACTGGAAAAAAGGTGGAAAAAAGAGAAAGAAAAAAAAAAAAGAAAATCTCCGTATCACGAGTCAAAAGATTTGCGAAACTAGAGCCAAGGTAACGCGAGATCGCGGTGATCTCGAGAAAATTTTGACCGTATTCGTTTGCGATCCCACGACGATCGATAAACGAACGTTATCCTGCGGTTGCAACGGCAGCGACCTGTCGATTGCACCTGGTCCACAGAGTGGAGCGTAGTCGCACATACACCAGTTTGGCGCCGCAACATAGCATATCTGGTCCTGTTTGATGTCCAGGACCGGGTTCCACGGTCCGGATCAGGAGGGTTAACGGCTGAGGCGGAAGGGGCAGGAGGGAGAGGTTGAGCTCGCTTTCTCGCATCCGTATAAGGCTGTGCGTGCATTGCAACTTGCATTGCTGTTCGATCCTCTCTCTCTCTCCCTCTCTCTCCCTTCTTCTCTTTCTCATGCCCTCCACTCTCTCTTTCTCTCGCATTGGAAAGTACAGCTTGCACGAAACCTCCGGGCCACGAATTCGAGACTGGCCAGCCCATTCGGCCACGAAATGTGCTAGTAGTAATTATCGCGAGAAGGTTGTTTCACCCTGCGGCCATGTTTCTCCGTTGCAACGCGGACGCATCGCGGATGCATAGCGGATGCATCGCGGACGCGCTGATGCCTTGCTAGGTGTTATTTAATTAACGGAACTCCAGAGACTCCGGCTAGACTATATACCCGTATTCAATTCTGACGTTCTGCACACGGGTATGGATGTCTTTTGTCCCGGCGTGCCGTAACTTTGTTCGACGTAACGAGATTAGCAGCTCGCCGACACAATGCGTCGGGAAATTTATTTCTCGCCAGTTTGCTATCGTCACACGCCCCCGTGAGCGGTGTCTTCGTTTGTCTTCGTTTGCGGGTAACTACTTTCGTTATGGCCTCGGAGTTAGGTTTTTGGGGAAAATCAACAGGCTCGTTATTCGAGGAAGCGAGCAGGAAGTCGAGGGTGTCACAGTTTTGACAGGGGAGACGAAGGATCGGTGAAGACACAAGGTACAGGTTCACGTGTCCTGAAGTTTGGAAGTACGTGTTAGACTAGGAGTATTCTTGCTGACAACACGGGAAGAAATCCTGCTGACTTCACCTATGGATTCCTTCCATTATTCCAGTTTTGGTTTCAGTATCGTAGGATTTTTGCTAAATTAATCCACGTTGGTCATATATCACCGGCCACGGTTTCCTCTGTGACGCCACGGTGGTCATTGGTGACCGGAGCGCTTGAACTACTTGAACTACGTTGAATGAAAATTGACAGTTAGTGCATTTTGAATGTAACCGCTAATTAGAAGATACTTTGAAGTAAAAACTGCCTCATTAAACGATTAAAATTTTTTATTAGAACATCAAAAACATATTAGAACAAGTTTTGCATCTAGCGGTGCACTCCCGTGGCATCCTGAGGGAAACACGTGATTTCGGCGTGGCAATCAAAGGGTTAATAACAAAACAGGTTTATTTAACTAAAATATTACACTAACAAGGAGAGTGCAAGTTCTTCGAGGCACCGATTTAGTTGAAGCTTTGCAGGTTTGTAGATTTCATCATGCAGTTCAAAAATGTATATCATTATAGGGGCAACTGCTCAATAGTTTTCGAGATATTTACGGTTAAAGTTTTAAAGTTTTATTACTTCTTTAACTATAGATTTATTTCCAATGGTTTTCAATTGATGTTATGGCTTAACGGCGATACCCGAAAATTCTTATGCTGCAGGTCCAGTTTGACCACTCGTAAACATATTGACAGATAATTACGTGCTTAGCACTTATAATTAAGTGCTAGATTAATCATATGCTGACAGACATCTGTGCATCTAATAAACAATGACTCCTTTTTATTAACAAAATAGATTTATTTAACTAAAATATTACACTAAGTTTCTCTCAATTCTAACTCTGAGGTACACGATCCTGTGTGCACTACTTCTTGAGTACATGCATTCTGCCTTCTGCCTCTTCCTTGCATCCTTATTTAAAGCCAAAACTCTCTGCTTTCATACACAAGATTCTCTTTTCTTTCTTTCGCAATCACTCGATACAGTCATAGATATCTCGTCAAAATGATTCTTTCGCGCTATTGTTTGTTCCTTCGTCGCTGTTTATTATTTCTCGCTTTTCGAGAAGCGGCCCTAGCATTCCCATGCATTCGCTTAGGAGTAAGACCGCACACTTATTCGTCCCGCTATCACTCTTAACCCTTTGTCTTCCGAATTATTTCCCAATTTTGTTGCCAATAACTCCCTATATTTTAAGCATTTCTTTGAAAATTTACTTCATAGGACAGTTCCTTGGCTGCTACTTATTTTACAGAGTTTTGTTTACTGAATATATTAAATATAGCTCTCAAACATAGTTGTAATTTATATTTTGAATCTAAGTAATTCAAGTAGCTGCTTATTTTCTGTTTTCTTGTTCAGTAAATAAAGAATCAGAAAACGTCGAGTGTAACTCGACATAGGAGTTCCTGTGATGAAAACTGATGTCGAGTCATGCTCGACAAAGGAGGGCAAGGGTTAATACTATTACCTCTGTTAGTGTCCTTCACTGGTCGCAATCCCACAGTATCGTTATGCTATTTTAACCCCAATGCGTTAACTTCCTGTAAATCTTCCGAATTTTGCCGAATGGCGACCACGAGTCTCGAGTGCAGAGGGTTAAGTCCCTGCGTGGAGCCCAGTGCAAGTACGCTGGTTGGGTCGTCGACATCGATTCAGGACAGCTGGTCCATTTCTCTAACTAATATTTTTACCGCAAACAATACGATTACACGGGAAATTAGCCGTCCAAGTCCGTGGTCTCACCGCAAAACGAGCTTGGCTTGGAGCAAATCGAGTGGGGGCAGCCCCTTTGTACTCCTTTAAAAGGCAGAACGTCGATGGGTATCGGTGGGGTTAAAAGTGTGGTCCTCTACATTCCGTTTTCGCACGTGGGGTTGTTAAAACATCAACAAGTACGACCGCTGCGATTCTAAGTGCACTCGCTGTCCCACCCAGCGGGAGAGCGTTGCTATTATTGTTGCTGCTGCATTCATGAGCCCCGACACGCGTGAGACACGTTTTACGCGGACAATGCCGAACAATGGAGACCTGTCTGGCTATATGGAAAATTATCTCGAGATCGAATTACATTAATGTTTCCATTCCGGGGTATTTACGACTGGTGCGTTAGGCCACGTTCGAATCTCCCGCCATTTTAGGGGGTGTCTCTTGGACCTAGACCGGTCAGTGCTTCGACTTTGGGGGTTTCGGTTTTACTTCTTTTCTTCATTTGCATTTCGTACTTGTATAATTATGTAAATTCGATGGTGGATCGTGTGTAGATGATACTAGGTGGTCGCTCGTGATATCCATTCGAGTTAAGCTCGGTGGATCGATGAATTATAATATAAATTGCGTGCACAGTTATCTAAATTTTACGTAGAATCGTCTATGGTGCACACTAGGTGTTATTCGGACATTAGATGGATGACACTCCATCCATACTGAAATCGGTGACACGGTAAATATTTTTCTTTATCTACAATATCTAATGTGCCAATAAAATAACACGAAGTGCACTGTATCGTTTAATTAATACGATACAATGTGCATACAATTGTCTAACCTTAAGGATCACTTTAGATGTCTCATCTCACTCGTCATCTGCATCCGTGCCATCTAATTCGTTATACCGCAAAATATAGTATACAGGGTGTCTCGAAGATCAAGGTACAACTAGTAGACCCGTGATTCGACGTGGACTAACCGTGAGTTAGTTAGTTAATTATAAATTCATCGCGTGCTCATTCACGAATGACACTAGACCCCCACTGATCGACTTCTTGTACCCCAAAATTTAGAACTTATACGAAACATGGAAAAATACAACTATCCAAATCCACTATACAGTACTTTCTACCACTACCATTGGTTCGTTGCTGATCTTCATCCGCGCTAAAATCGAGGCCTGTTATTAAATTAAACAGGCGATTAAAAGTTCCCAGCAGCCAGCAGACACCTGGACGCGGCAACTTCCTCGCCCCATGCATTATGCACTCGTCTACTCGTCCTGCCAAAGGCTATCATTGACGAAGTTAAGAGTCGGAGTGGCGCGACTGGCCTTTTTTTAATCTCTTTATCCGATTAGACTCGGAGACTTTTCCTACACAGGACTGCTGCTATATAGCACATAGGAACCTCTCTTACACAGAAGAATTTCATCTCGTGCGAGTTGCAGCGGCGCTGGAAGACACGGGGCCCCGAAACGAATTCACCTTGGATTCCGAGGGTGGGGATGAGCGTGGCGTTCTCAATTAGAAGCCCTCGCTAGCGTGGGGATCGTGTTCCTCCGGACACGCTGTTCAGCTCGGCGTGTGGGGCGAGCCGCGCTGGAGGGAGAGAAAGATTTTTGCACATGCTGGGCGGGCCAGGTCATCGGCCTGCATCGCGGTAATTTATTTTAAACTCATGACAGAACGTCGGACAAAATTTCTCTCCGCGTTGCGCAACGTCGTCAGTTTCGGTTGTCCCCGCCGTGTGTTTATCGTTCTCTCGTGGCCAATTAGTAAAATCGACGCCAGGATAAGAATATTTCGTCTCTTCGATTGCCCGAGAACTTTCTCGAAATATCCCACCACTAGAAATACACCGTGTTACTATTTAAGTACGCGTGTCGAGTGGATCGTTCGCTACCGGAGTGGGGGGGAAATACGATTTTGGAAAGAATTTGGAGGACCATAGTTTGGATACGGTGTTCGGAGTAGGCTTCTTATTTTCGGATGATATTTGGTGATTTTGTTCAAGGATTTTTCGTTTGATATTTGTCGAAATGACTGGTCTTACATTTTTAGGGAGTTTTCATAGGAATCGATATACTTGTAGCTGTTTTCGACAGAATTAATCCTTTGCACTCGAGAGGCGCCCTTCAGTCGCCATTTAATAAAATTTCGAAGATCGATATTAACCCTTTGCACTCGAGAGGTGACTCTCGGTCACCATTTAATCATATTCTAAAGATCGACGTTAATTATTATATCAAATTTAAAATTACCCAACGATGTGTGGAATGTCGAAAAAAAATAATTCTACGTTTTAATTTGCATATGATTTCTCATTTACCATTTTAAAAATATCGTCGACTCTATGACAGAAAGTCTTCGAATTACTATTTTTCTGTAACGAAAAAGTCGTTATTAATATGTCAAATTTAAGATAATGAAATCAAATAATTCTGTGTGTCAATTATTATACTATTTCCTATTTACTGCTCAAAAAAATATTGCCAGCTTCATAGTAGAAAATCTTGGAACTCCTACTGTTTTTTAGCCAAAAAATCGTCGAGTACAAAGGGTTAATATTAAAATTAATACTAAAATATAAGTACATTTTTATTTTAATGAGCATCGATATTAATTTTGTATATGGATTGATTTCAATTTTGCCACTATGATTGTGTTTATGTATGTGCGTTATGCTTATGTTTGTGAGTTAGGTTGGAGCTATCTTAGGTATAGATTACAGGTCGGTAATGTTAATAGTAAATGTGAATAGAAGAAAATTTAGATAAATTAAAAAAAGTTGAGAAAAAGTATTTAAGAAATTGAAATATGAAACTTTATTTTATCTTCTGTGATAGGTATTTTATTATAGGTCATTCTTCCATTTCAGCACAGTATTTTTATTCGTAAATTTACCCTATTTTTGATTTTCCGATATAAATATATTTTTATATGTATTATTACTTAAACTCATTAAATATTGCTTTGAGGAAATAAGTATGTAATATATAAATAAAGCCTGTGTTAATTAAATTTTATATTCGAGTTCTTTTGGTCTTGTAGTTTTTGAATTTTCGAGGTCTTTGACGGTTTTCTAACTTTGTATAAATTATTCGTAGCTCGCAAGTGGAGAACCATTTAATAATTTTTTATTAAAAACTGTAGAAAAATTTCATAAATTCATTAGTGTTTGAATTACGATTTTTATGAAATGAAGGATAAAAATACATCGTTGATTTATTTTCCAAATTATTTATTTTATATTGAAAATATTCCATAGCATTCGAAAACATTCGATCCTTATTCTAATCAATTTTCTTCGAAAAATATTTGATCATTAATTATTTAATGACGAAGTATTTAAAAAGTATCTTATCATTGATCCCTTGTTTTCTCCTGCTACCAACCCATTATTTTCCAAAAATATTTTCTCATTATTAATTATTTATTTTTATTAATTCATTGTGTTCATAAATTATTTCACAAATTAATCATCAAATTAGTTTTTCTTTTATCAACCTGTTGTTTTCGAATAATATTTCGTTATTAATTATTTACCTTTTTCTACCGACCCATTATTTTCGAAAAATATTTTCTCATTAATTATTTATTTTTTCCTTTTATTAATTCATTGTGTTCATAAATTACTTCACAAATTAATCATCAAATTAGTTTTTCTTTTATAAACCTGTTGTTTTCGAATAATATTTCGTTATTAATTATTTACCTTTTTCTACCAATCCATTGCTTTTAAAAAATATTCCGTTATTTATTATTCATTTCTTCATTCCATGAACTTATCTGAGTGATTAACTAATTTAACAGAACGAACTTCGCTTTAAACTCTTTGGCAAAAATATGCTATCTGAATAAATACACGCGTAAATATCACGAATATCAGAAACTTTTCAACAAAGTAATATTTACTGTTCGATATTTCGAGTTTCGAAGTACGCGAAGAATATCGAAGCAATAAAAGGGATCACAGGAAGTGCTTTCATTTAACCCCCATAATTCTCTAAACAGTAGAAACCAGCGCGATTAATGAGATAACTCTGCGGAACAAGTGTGCAACGAGACGATTAAAACTTTGTTTAATCCTTCGTAATTAAAACGTAACATATTGTAGTTTAAACATTGGGAATGCAGATAATGAAACGGTATTAATATTTCATGGCATGAATCACGTCTCGAGGTACCTGTAATATATATCAGAGGTCGAAGTTATTAGCCGAGTACGTGTTTTTATTGGCGAAATTTAATTAGTATAACCCTTGTTCGTATCAGTCTCGAAATTTCATAATGCATCTCGTAAATGATCGAAGGAATATCTTCCCATACATTTTCGAACGATGATTGGCTCATTATTTTGATAATAAAATGAATTTTAACGTTACTTGCGAACATTTTTATTAGCATATCTTTCTTGTACAGTGTATGTGCTTTTTATTCGTAACCTTGTATTCATTAATCGTGTTTGAAAGGATGGTATATATAGGATTAAGAGTACACGGTACATGTAAATTTTGTGACAGTATTTGAAAGAATATTTAAGCAGAGAAAAATTAAACAGAAGATTAAAATAACGTATGTCGTTGATTACGTTTACTATTAGTACATACATATGTATATCTGCTTATGGCAGTATCGTATGCATTTTTATAATATCGGTTATTAAATATGTAATTATTAATTGGTAACATATTTGAGATATTTAAAATCGGAAATATAGTAAATAAATATATAAAAATAAAAAATAAAAATTAAATATAATAAATATATAAATGTATAAAAAAATATAGTATACAGTAAACACTAATAAATATAGTAAAAAATATGGTATAAGGATATTGACATAATAATTTAATTTAATGGAAATATTGCGGTATAAGTGCAACAATATTCATTATTAATTAATTTTTTGATGGACAGTATCCTAGTTACCAATCTTAAATACTTAGTTCTTAAATACTTAGTTAAGTGCATAGATTAATAAATTCGGTAATTAAAAATAAAATAAAAAAATTTGAAGCTACATTGGAATAATATACATAATTATAAGAAAATAAGGAACATAAGTACGCTAGATATAATTGATAAAATAGAATTAAATAATATAATTCCACTATTATAATTATTATCGATAAAATACAATTTCAATATCAAAAAATTATAATTAAATATATATATATGAAAACTATATGGATATTGTGTATATATTATTCCAGCATCTTCTATATAGGATTTCATATCTACATAGAAAGCAGTCTTTTATTTGAAGACACTGATAGATCATAATTTACAAGAATTCAAAGATAAAATACATTATTGTACGTATCCTCTTCTTATTAAAAAAATTACTTTAAACATATAATAAAATATTTTTTATTACATACTTAGCCCTATCATTATCCCAACCGTTTCTGCCTAGACTCTTATATCTTTCTAGAATAGACCATTGTCCGAAGCAAATCCTAACCTCAAAGTCCCAAGATCAAATTAAAAGGAACCCTCTTCCAAAAATGAGATCATGCTAAATGATATAACGAAACATTTCTTGCCAAAAACTTCGTCTCACAGTTATTCCAACACTGATTACCTAGGATCTCACATCTTCCCAAAGGAAACTATCGTCGCAATCTAATCCTAACCTCAAATTCCTAGCATCAAGTTAAAACGAACCATTTTCCAAGCATGAAATCACACTAAACGATATAATAAAACATTTTCTACCAAACACTTCGTCTCACAATTATTCTAACACTGATTACCTAGAATCTTACATCTTTCCAAAAGAAACTATCGTCGCAGTCGAATCCTAATCTCAAATTCCCAGCATCAAATTAAAACGAACCATATCCCAAGCATGAAATCACACTAAACGATATAACGAAGCATTTCTTGTCAAATACTTCGTTTCACAATTATTCCAACATTGATTACCTAGGATTTCACATTTTTCCAAAAGAGAAACTATGTAATCATATCCTAACCTCAAATTCCCAGCATCAATTTAAAACGAATCATTTTCCAAGCATAAAATCACGCTAAACGATATAACGAAGCATTTCTTGTCAAACACTTCGTCTCACAATTATTCTAACACTGATTACCTAGAATCTTACATCTTTCCAAAAGAAACTATCGTCGCAGTCGGATCCTAACCTCAAATTCCCAGCATCAAATTGAAATAAAATTACTTCCCGAGAATGAGCTCGCCCATTTATCACTTCCTTCGTATTTCAATTTCATCTCGGTTAACCGGTATTAAATCGTGGAATAAGATATTAGAATCTTACATCTTTCCAAAAGAAACTATCGTCGCAGTCGGATCCTAACCTCAAATTCCCAACATCAAATTGAAACAAAATTACTTCCCGAGAATGAGCTCGCCCATTTATCACTTCCTTCGTATTTCAATTTCATCTCGGTTAACCGGTATTAAATCGTGGAATAAGATATTCGAGCGACATCGTTTTACGATCAATTACTTCTTTCAACGTGACTGTAATGCACTTCGCCTGACGGTTTCATAAATTAGCCTAACAAAGCCGTACGCGTCACGATACAGAGGTTATCGGTGCCTGCACGAAACTTCGTAGGTGCGAATTTTTTCGCGGAAGGAGGGAAATGAAAATACATCCTTGGTAACCAGACGATAAATCGTTGGCCTCGGGAACGGTGCCCGCGCTTCCAGCGCGGATTCTTAACAGCTTGGGTATAAATCACATTGCTGAATATCTGAAAGTGGATTGAATAATGGCGCAGAACGCCACGCGGATTTCGTATCGCTCTCCTGTTGATTTTCCCATATTACACGTTTGTAGTTGTCGCCTTTTGGCTTCACGGACGGTCTACGTGGAAAATTACGTGGCAGAGGTCTCATAAATTCCTCTTGAATCGTATTCCGATCCGAGTTCTTTCGCGAGGAAGCTTGGTAATTTTTCAGCGCTATTTTACCCTCTTGCGTCATAGCCGGCGCGAAAAAAGGGACGAATTCAAAGTTTGTCGTGTTCGAATCTATACCGGATCTGGTATTCGTCTTTTGGGACTCAGGATTGGAATTGGTTTTGAATATTCGCCTGGAGTACTTCGAACAGTGTTTAAATCAAACTTTATCACGTTGGAATATAGTTGAGTTAAACTTTTCGAGATTTACTGCTCCGTGATGAACATTTTTTGACCTGTGCTTGGTGTAAAGTTCTTCTTTCAAGTTGTCCTTCGTTGGCTTGTAGTTGATTCGATCGTTTTGAGATCTGTTTAGTTGTAGCAGCCTTTGAATTGTATTTTCTAATTGTCACACTGAAGTGTAGCTGATCCGATGTTTGCTCAGATCTACGATTGCAATTGCTGTTAATATTGTAGGGTGTTATTTCGGGAAAGAAATCGGGAATCGGCTGATGTTGATTCGGGATTTCTTATTTCAGAAAAAAGAAATTATAAACCGATCAATGATCTATGCGTGATATTTTTCTAGAAGCAAATCGAAACACATACCGTTATGAAAGGCCATTTTTGGTAGCAAAGCTAACAAGGAGAGTGCAAGTCCTTCGGATTACCGATTTGGTTGAAACTTTGCTGGTTTGTAGATATCGTCATGCAGTTTAAGAAAATATATCATTATAGCGGCAACTACTCAATAATTTTTCAGATATTTACGATTGAAGCTTTATTACTTCCTTAATTATTGATTTATTTCCAGTTTTTCTCAAATCGAGTCGTGGCGTAACGGCGATATTCGAGAATTCCTAAGATGAAGGACCACGGTTCGATTCCCGTCCATAGTTGGTAGCTTTTTCAATGTATTTTTTATTTTGTGCTCATTTTACGTCTATGAAAGCATTGTAAATAAACAATTGTAAATAAAATTTCTTAATAAAAAAATTTATTTTTTACGCTTTTTTATGCTAGTATAAATATATTGCAAAATAATAAGAATATTACACAAGAAAAACGCTATTCTACAGCAATGTTATTTACTACATGAAATACAAAACCTATCGCTCATGTAAGTATTAATTATTAAATTAAACATTGTATAAAAATGTTGCCTATAATTCCAGCTTTGCTCTGCAGCTATAAATGTTCATGAATTAATTAGAAAAACTTGGAAATTTATTAATTTTCCACTGCCGAATAAATAAAAATTTTACCGCCAGCGATCAGCGCCATCTATGATTTGGGCTCAAAAATCAAGAAAGTAATAGGAATATAGAATAGGCAAGGAGGTCGTCTATACCTGGTAACGTGACAGACAAGGACAGAGTGGGGATAGAAAAGGATAGAAGGGCTCCGATAGTGAAAAGTTAATAAATTACTCAATTTCTGTAATTAATTTGTGAACTTTTATAATTTCATTGCAAAGCTGGAACTTCAGGCAACATTCTTATATATTTTTCGTAAAAAATTTAACTCCAAATTGTTAGTTATTAATTTTTGTTTTATGGCGTCTATGATTTCGTAACGGCGACCATCACGATCTACCGTGAAAATATTTAATACTCAACAAAACTAGAATCAAAATGTGAACAAAAGTGATATGAGAAGATTCGCAAGAACATTCTTTTTATAATGAGTGCATAAAGTTTCATGAATTAATTGCGGTAAGGATAGTAATTAATGAAAAACCAATGGCGTCTCGACAACAATTCAAATACTCGGCAGAATAATAATTAATAATTAATTAATTAGAGACAAATTTCTATCGAAAAATATATTGGAAAGTTCTTAAAGGATCTATCTTTACGATGCAATTATAAAAGTTCATAAATTAGTCACAGATATTGAATAATTAATTAATTTTCTAATAAAAATTCAAATAACAACGGTCAGCACCACCTATGATTTTTATCTGGAAGCTTGTGTTCCGTTAGGTCCAGTACAAAATTACAGGTGGCGCTGACTGTTCCTTTTTGAATTTTTATTATAAAATTAATTAATTACTCAATTCCTGCGATTAATTTATGAACTTTTATAATTGTATCGTATAGGCAGATACTTCAAGAACTTTCCAATATATTTTTCGACATAAATTTGTGCCTAATTAATTAATTATTAATTATTATTCTACGGAATGTTTGAATTGTTGTCGAAGACGCCATTGGTTTTTCATTAATTACTATCCTTACCGCAATTAATTCATGAAACTTTATGCACTCATTATAAAATCAATGTTTTTCCGAATCTTCTCATATATCTTTTGATGACATTTTGATTCTAGTTTCGTTGAGTATTAAATATTTTCACGGAAGATCGTGATGGTCGTCGTTACGAAATCATAGACGCCATAAAACAAAAATTAATAACTAACAATTTAGAGTTAAATTCTTTACGAATATTATATGAGAATATTGCTTGAAGTTCCAGCTTTGCAATGAAATTATAAAAGTTTATAAATTAGTTACGGAAATTGAGTAATTTATTAATTTTTCACTTTCGGAGCCCTTCTATCCTTTTCTATCCCCTCTCTGTCCTTGCCTACCACGTGATCAGCTCTTCTACGACCTCTTTGTCTATTCTATATTCCTATTACTTTCTTGATTTTTGAGCCCAAATCATAGATGGCGCTGATCGCTGGCGGTAAAATTTTTATTTATTCGGCAGTGGAAAATTAATAAATTTCCAAGTTTTTCTAATTAATTCATGAACATTTATAGCTGCAGAGCAAAGCTGGAATTATAGGCAACATTTTTATACAATGTTTAATTTAATAATTAATACTTACATGAGCGATAGGTTTTGTATTTCATCTAGTAAATAAGATTGCTGTAGAATAGCGTTTTTCTTGTGTAATATTCTTATTATTTTGGAATAAATATATACTAGCATAAAAAAGCGTAAAAAATAAATTTTTTTATTAAGAAATTTTATTTACAATTGTTTATTTACAATGCTTTCATAGACGTAAAATGAGATTTTTCTAATTAATTCATGAACATTTATAGCTGCAGAGCAAAGCTGGAATTATAGGCAACATTTTTATACAATGTTTAATTTAATAATTAATACTTACATGAGCGATATGTTTTGTATTTCATCTAGTAAATAAGATTGCTGTAGTATAGCGTTTTTCTTGTGTAATATTCTTATTATTTTGGAATAAATATATACTAGCATAAAAAAGCGTAAAAAATAAATTTTTTTATTAAGAAATTTTATTTACAATTGTTTATTTACAATGCTTTCATAGACGTAAAATGAGTACAAAATAAAAAATAGATTGAAAAAGCTACCAAACTATGGACGGGAATCGAACCCCTATCCTTCACCATAGGAATTTTCGACCATCACCGTTAGGCCAGGACTCGATTTGAGAAAAACTGGAAATAAATCTATAATTAAAGAAGTAATGAAACTTCAATCGTAAATATCTGAAAAACTATTGAGTAGTTGCCGCCATAATGATATATCTTTTAAACTGCATAATTATATCTACAAATCAGCAAAGTTTCAACTAAATCGGTGTCCCGGAAGACTTGCACTCTCTTTGTAAGTTGCGCGGTCTCTACGGGGTGGTGAAACGCGGGACAACGAAATCGTAATCGTCGCGGGGGGTGAATCGCGAATCGCCGGTAAATGGCGTGCTTTTTATGGGAAAATCGCTAATGGGATGAATCATATCAGCCAATTAGCGATTGGAAAAAGCACGCCATCGAGCTTCGCGAAAAGCATAAAAAGCAGGACTCTCGACGACACAGGGAGAGTCCTGAGTGAAGAAGGGTCGAAGAGTCCTCGTAGAAATAGATTGTGACCGACACGGGCGTGAGTGGTTCGGTGTTGGAGAGAGTCGAACTAGAGCGTGTTTCCGTGTGTTATAGTTACGTTATTTTAGCGTTCTTTTCTCGCGTTAAATTAGTTTTCCGAGTATAGCGTTCGTATTATTCTGTTCATATTGTTCTGTCCGTTTTCGATGTCTCAAAAACTTTCGCGCAGACCCGATGTTCCTTCGATTAAACAAGGAACATATAAATATTTCATTCCTGTACGCTGAAGACGATAAAACCTGTTTTCGGCATCCTACGATATAAATTGAATTATATATATAAATTGAAAGCTTTTCAAAGTATTTCGAATCCCTTCACTAGTCTCAGGAATCCCAAAATTGTCAAGATTTTGTAGACTTTCGAGGCTTCCAAGACCTAATCGAGTCATTCGAGAGATCTCCCAGGCTTCGGATCACGTTCGAATTTTCTGTTATATATATTATAGTTATATATATATATATATATTACATATATATGCAACTCAGCATTTATCTTACATTTGATGTGGTCATTTTGAAATCTGTATTCGCATTGAGTATTTTGAGCTGTGTTTAGTCTATGGTAGCCTTCTTCTGAGGGTGTCCAATTAATCAGAGAGTATTTAGATACTGGTTTATAATGGATATCGAATAAGGTAGAACGAGGCGAGCTGTGCATAATAGTACCTAGATTAACTGGGCTTCTATCCGCGGTCTTGGCTAACCAGGGTCTAGGTTATCCTCTGGAGCAAGTACAGAGGCATCCAGAATGAACTTCTGAAGAACTTGTTACTTCCTAGGGTAGGTAGATATCTTTCGAACGACTGACTTTCGGTTTTGGAAGAGACTTAGCGACAGATCTTTTATCAGTCGAGGTCTTTAGAAGATGTGGAAATTTATTTCACTTTTTAAATAGGATTATTTTTTTTTTATTACATGTTCCTTTACACAGGTGTCTGTGTTTCCTTTCATCTTCTCAATTTCTTGATTAAAAGTAATTTTTCGTGTCATTCATTTACCATCGACGAAGAGTCTTTTTGAAAATCGAGGATCTAGATGCTCTTCTATATTTTCTTATCCAAATTTATGCCATAGTTAATTAGTTTCGTAGATCATTTATTTTAAATTTTCCATACCTGAAAGATGGCACAATAAAATTCCTGTTAAATAGAATACCTATTCTATTATAAATATGTTATAAATTATTTCTTTTATGTTAATTTACGCGGGTCTAGATTATTTAGTATGTTTTGGATATATTAAGCCAGTCAATCGTACTTCCACCATAAATTCCACTGCAATTAGCTATTACTTTTTGCCCAGAAATAAATGCTCGATTGAAATATGACTGCATTCGTAATATTCCAACAATTCTTAATTTCCTTTTTTAAATTCAGTTTTTTACCACAATTTTACTCAAATTATACAAATGTATTCTCAGCTTACATATCCTCCAGTGGAATTCTCTGCTTCATCCTTCAGTATCGGATGCCATTACGTAGAAATTAATTAAATCGAGATGCAAAGCCTCGTCATTTCCTGTCTGTTTCTCAGAACTCTTTCAAAACAACGTATTCGCGCAATCTCGAACACTCGGGCAAGTTTTCGAAGCAGAAAAATTTTGCCGATACAAGCTTTCGAAAGTCCCGTTAATCGAAGAAGACCAAGCTCGTTTGGAAAATCGACTAAATCGCGATACCTGAACGAGATAACGATTATAAATTTATTTCCCAGTCATTTATTTCCCGCCAACGTAACACCAAAATTCCAATCTACGAGTAGCAGAATATATTATCTAAATATATGAAGACGTTTGAAGAAGTTTGCAAAAATCTTTGGCAAACCGATGTCCGTTTCCAAGATAACGCTAACTAATGAATCCAGAAATCACGAATATAACCGGTCTTATGCGAATGATCGATGCTTTCTGGTTTACTTCTATCTTCACATCGAGCAAGATTCGTATGAGGAAACACCGAGTATTCTGCATCTTGAAGACAACTCGATAAGAGTGTATCCTTAAAAAAAACTGCTGAACGATAGGAAGGCAGAGAAGGAAATCAGAAATGTGTGAAATTAACGTTGTATAATGAAGAATAAATTGTACGATAATTGGAAAAATATTATAATTTTATATCGCAATGAAACGAGAGAGCTGAAAGCAGTGATTGATAGACGTGGAAGTCGAAAGGAAGAAATTAATTATTCTATTCTAGTTTTGGCAATTTAGTAATACTGAGCAAGAAGAAGGAGACTGGGAAAGAAGAAAAAAACAGGAAATAAAGATATTTGTGCGTGTTATATGAGCCGTTCACTGCACAAATCGATTAACTCCACTTTTTGAAAAGTCTTAAATTTAAGTGTCAAAGAACTTGGTATAGTCATAACTTTTTATATTTATAATAACTTTCCCCGATAATTAATATTAACACCATTAAACGACAAAAATTTTTTCGCCACTGAATAATAAATAATTTATTTCAGAGGTCACTTTGATTAACTCCGTACTCTAATGCAAATCGTTGCAATAATGCAACTCGAATGCACTAGCAAGCCACGAATGATAACGGTGAATTTTTTAGCGCCGTCTTATCAGAATTTAAGTAAAATTTAGTAAAATTTAAATTTATTACTTTTTCACTCGCTAAATCGATTAACTCTCCCAGTAACGTAAAAATGGTAACATTACTAATGATTACCTTTTGGCTATTTTTTCTTATAAATTTTATATACCGTTAGATGAAAGTTACATTTGTATTTCTGCATTCTACGATATTTATTTCGATTTAAATTATAAAGGGAATTTTAAAAAACAATATGCATTATTGCATCGCGTTTCTCCACTTTTTGTTTTATGGAGTTAATCAATTTGTGCAGTGAACGGCTCATATATTACAATAGTATGACAGTGCTGAAACTCGAAGGATGAAATCCACCAAGCCAAGAAAGTAATAGAATGATATATTAATTTTTGCACTGTAATGATACTTGAAACATCTTTTTCTACTCTGAATTTAATATTTGATTATATAAAAATTTGTAACGAAGAATAAATTGAATACAATTAAAATATTTTTGTATATCGTACATTGCAACAAAATGAAACGGTTAAAATTACTAAATGCAAATTTTTCTCCTATCTCTCTCTTTTCTTCTTCTTCTTCTTCAAAAAAAAAAAAGTAGAAAAATGATGCACGAGTGAAATATTAAAATATCCATAGATATTTTATATAATGACAAAATAAAGAAGATGGATAAGCGAAAGTGTAATCTAGAAGGAACAAATTATTTTTTCCACCTGGTATCAATTTGAATTACCAATCCTGCATTAATTCAAATTACCAATCCTCCCAAATAATATAATAACAAAGAAACAAAGGACAGTCGATAATTGGGTAAACTATTAAAAATGTGCAATATCTAGGATAAAAAAAAGCTATGTAAATCGAAAAACCTAAATATGTATGGATTGGTGAAATAAATTATTATTATCATTAACAAAGTATAGTTAAAGCATTCTTATTTATTGTATCGATTTCAGATTCGAATTCTTCGAATTCGACTCAGAATTCGAAATTCTCTTCACCAGCTATAAATTGAAATGTAAATTATGACAACCTGACACACCTATCTTCCTCTCTTCCTCGAAAAGAGATAGAGAGGAGAAGAAAGAAACGAAGAATCAATAACGAAAAATCAAAATGTCCGTGCACGTTCTATATGGTAACAAAACGATGGAGCTGAAACTCGAATGATTCATAAAAGCGTAAGCTGGAAGGAAGAAATTAATTATCCTTTCCGCCAGATATCAGGTCGAAGCTGTACGTTACTCACCTTCAGAGATGGCGAGATATACGATTCGTGCACAAAGTAATACCCCAGTAGCACTGGTTCTCGTATGTCGAAGTGAAATGTAAATTTCTGATATGATGGTAAATCACTTGGCTTATAAATTGACAGAGCACCGTGTTTCTGGCTAGGACGAGTGCTCACGGTTACAGACGTAAATCTCATTGGGAATTAAGCGGGGAGACCTTTCGTGATTTATCACGCCGAGTAATAAATTGCCGGTTGTTTCGAATTAAAATTGGCTGTCGAGTAATCCTTTTTGCTGAGAATGCAAATTACACGCGGTTTAAGACGGAACGATAACGAGGAAATAGCAGGATGATGGGTCTAACGAGCGATAGGTGATAAAAGATTGCCGGGGCGAATAAAAAGCAGAAGTATTGTGTAGAAAGTTCGGCCAGTTTTCTTTAACCCTTTGCACTCGACGATTTTTTGGCTAAAGATGTATACGAGTTGAAAAATTTTCTGCTATAAGGCTGATGATATTTTTGTAGCAATAAGTAAGAAATCGTATAATAATTAACAGGTGGAATTATTTAATTTCGATACCTCGCACGCTGTTACATTATCTTAAATTTCATATATTAATTAATATCGAGTTTCGAAATTTTATTAAATGGTGACTGGAGGGCATCTCTCGAGTGCAGAGGGTTAACTCCAAGCTGTGAATAGAAATATTTTTGTAGCAATAAGTAAGAAATCGTATAATAATTAACAGGTGGAATTATTTAATTTCGATACCTCGCACGCTGTTACATTATCTTAAATTTCATATATTAATTAATATCGAGTTTCGAAATTTTATTAAATGGTGACTGGAGGGCATCTCTCGAGTGCAAAGGGTTAACTCCAAGCTGTGAATAGAAATATTTTTGTAGCAATAAGTAAGAAATCGTATAATAATTAACAGGTGGAATTATTTAATTTCGATACTTCGCACGCTGTTACATTATCTTAGATTTCTTATATTAATTAATATCGAGTTTCGAAATTTTATTAAATGGTGACTGGAGGGCATCTCTCGAGTGCAAAGGGTTAACTCCAAGCTGTGAATAGAAATATTTTTGTAGCAATAATTAAGAAATCGTATAATAATTAACAGGTGGAATTATTTAATTTCGATACCTTGCACGCTGTTACATTATCTTAAATTTCATATATTAATTAATATCGAGTTTCGAAATTTTATTAAATGGTGACTGGAGGGCATCTCTCGAGTGCAAAGGGTTAACTTCAAGCTGTGAATAGAAATGGGCACCAATATCTTCTATGTTTTTTAACAGTTAACGCATTAGTATATTTAGATAGAAATATTTAAATAATGAAAACAACTCGCGATAAACTATTTTAAACAAAATTTTGATTGACACTTTCTAGAAAATTCTTCTCTCTTTCTCTCTCGCTCACTTTTATTAACCGTATTCAACCCTATTCGCATTCACGCATATAAAACTTGTGGTAGTGGTTACATAGATTTTTAAGTATACATGTGTTGGGATGAGTGGAGCAAGTATGCATGGGATTCCAATATGTAGTGAATTCAGGTTATTATGATAAATGAGTATGCGTGTAATGATCGAGGTGTGTGTGAATTGTGTATGTCAATGTCACGTATGAAGAAGAAAGAAAAAGAGAGAGTGATTTGCGATACGTTAGTTGCAATTGAGTTATAATAGCGAGAAGTCCTGTGATAGAGTAATTGTGTGAAATTAATTATATTTAAACGTTATATTTGTGTTTTATAATCTTTCTAATTAAATAAAGAATTGTTCTTGTTGTTATTAAATTTCATCCACCACTAACGAAACCAACACTCACAGTTAGCCCCCGACTTCGAAATTGTCTGATTGTTTGAAATAATAATAATGCAACATTAAATCGTATAATCGACTGAAAGTCATTTTTCGAATATAAAAAGTTCATTCCTTTAATTCGTATTTAGTGAAATTTAATGAACAGGTAGAAATATATTGTAAGAAACGAAGCTGTAAGGAATAGGAACAAATATAAATACAACAAATTAACTAATAATTGTGGATAGAAACGGACACCAATATCTTCTATATTTTTTAATAGTTAACTCATTAGTATATTTAGATAAAAATATTTAAATAATGAAAACAACTCGCGATAAATTATTTTAAACAGAAAATTGATTGACACTTTCTAGAAAATTCTTCT
>NW_016910610.1:249134-279236 GCF_001483705.2 Eufriesea mexicana
CCCCCCCCCCCCCTCTTATTAACCGTATTCAACCCTATTTATATATATATTTATATATATAAAATCAACACTCACACAAGCTTACATTTCTCATTTTTTCCTTTGCTTTTTTTTCATTTCTTTATCCTTTTTATTATTTTATCTGTGTGCTTTACACACAGATATGCCAAAGGTAAATTGAATTAAATTAAAATGTCATTTGTTTCCTTGTTTTTAAAGATTTTTAAAGGCTGGCTCGAGAATTTTGCTTCGATTTTATTAAAGAACGTAATTATTGGCGATACTAAGTTTGGGGATATTTATATTTGGCGATATTAGTTGTGGCAAGATTATCATTACGAAACAGACCGGTCATCTACTTTGTTAGTACACGTGATAGGAAAAAATAGGGATGATATTTATGATCTTTATGGGAGTTTTCAAGGATTGAAACACTGTTTCAAGTTAGACCAATCAAAAATTCGGAGCTTTCATACGATATTAATTTTATGGGTATTTATTTGTCCGCAGTGACAACAGCTATGTCAGTATTACCTCAAAACAGATTAATTTTACAATTTACTTTGTTACAAATATAACTGCTTAAAACTTGCAAGAGTTAATCAAATAATATAAAATTCTACCAATAATTATGTCACATAGAATCCTTATAAAAATAATTTACGATACTAATGTTCTAATTATACGAAGCATTATACTATGCTATATAAAATACTATACGACAGACTAATTTAATTATATCACGTAGAATCCTTCTAAAAATAATTCTCGGTATTAATCTTTTAACACAGGAAGTATTATACTATGCTATATAAAATACTATACGACAGACTAATATAATTATATCACGTAGTATCCTTCTAAAAATAATTCTCGACACTAATTTTTTAACACAGGAAGTATTATACTATGCTATATAAAATACTATTCGACATATTAGTTTCATCAGTATTTATTGAAATTATCAAACAGATCAGTTTTGCTATGCATATACCTTGCTTTAAACATGTCCCAAAATCTTAGACCGAATTCATATCTATTATGGCTTTTAGGGTCAAAATTCGTGAATCATCTCCGTCCAGTGAGTATCAGACAGAGTATCGTGCACTAAATAGTGTACCTGTTTGAATCTTAGCGACGACTCAATGCAGTATCATAAATAATATTTTATTTCCGAAGAAATTTATCTGAAAGAAGGCGAGTAAATGTTTCACAGATCAAAGGAGAACGATATTCTCGCTGATTAGTCCATGTCTCAATTTCGAACTTCTATAGTCCGTTTTATTGTACAGAAATTTCATCCATCTTGATCGAACAGTAGCCCTGTTTACACAGCCATATATGCAGTGGAACTTTTGTATTCATAGGGATTCTTAGTAAATTGAGGAACTCTATAATTATACTGCATATTCATACATGAAATACAACAAAGATAGTTAATCATAAAAATAAATAATCTATCTTACGAATGCAGAAGATGTGGAACACAGAGACGTAAATATAAACTCTTTTAGGTATTGAAAGTAGCCTTGATAGTTTAAAAAGGACTCGATTCTACTAAAGTACAACTAATTGCGATTCTACTGAACAACTAAATTCCGAAAACAGCTAGGTTTATGCAGAACTGAGGCCAGAAAGTGTAAAATATATCCTGTAGTCGTAAACCATAGAACGTTGCATCAGTAGTTATTAAAATACTCTCTTCCATGGAAAGCAAAATTGCGTGAAAGCAAAATATCAAGTAAATAAATATATAAACAAATATACCTATGCATATAAACAGTCATAGACCACGGAAAGTTTGATCAATAGTTTGTGGTGATCCCCCCACGGGGGTTTTATATATTATTGAGGATCTTCTGTGGTTCCATATGACGATGGACTGGTGTCCTATGGTGCTGGCCTGTTGATATCCCCGTGGTCGTCGTTGCTATTGATAGAGTAGCAGATAGAAGGATGACAGGAGAAGGAAGGGATACGTTTCGTCCCGGGCCTGCTAGTGGACTCATCGGTAAGGCTTGCTTCTAGCAGACCCTGCCTTAGACCAGGGATACTCAGGTGACATAGGAACTTCTATTTAACCACTTGCGCTGGCAAGAAATTCACAGACGCGTGTGTCAGAACGGTCCAGTGTTTCTGTGACAGTTGCCTGACGACGTGTGTACCACGTCGTTAGCGATTCTGCGACAAAAGCATTACGACGTGCGTGGCACGTCTTTCTAACGCAAGTGGTTAAGGAAGCTCGAGGCTTCACCGAGGACTTGCGAGAAAGTCCTCGAACCTTCTTCAAATAGGAATCCATCTATTGGCGAGGGTGAGAACTTGGTCGCTACGAGTTATTAAGATATCTTCTTTCATGCAAAACTGCGTAAAAGCAAAATACCAAATAAATAAACATACAAACAAATATAGCTGTGCATATGAACAGGCATGGACCACAGAAAGTTGCACGAATGATCGTGAAAGTGAGAAAATATTCCCTACCGTCGAAGTCCTAACGTGCCATCAAAATGGTAAACACGAAGATTCCACTGTATCCCATTTTCAAGAAGCTGCATATACTTGCCGAAACCGCAGGGGACCATAAAGCATTGTTTTCTCGGCGTCTTGGACGCCGGCAAAAAGAGCGAGGCGTAGCAAGAAGCTGAAACGGGAGCAAAGCTCTGTGGACATCGTGCTCCTCTAAATTGCAAATGCGACCGCCACGACGCGTGACCAAGTTGCTCTTCGAAACTGCGTTCGTACTGTCAAGGAGGGAAAATTGAAATGCCTCTTCCTCGTGGCGGCAATAAATCGGTAGCTGCGTGCGCTTACGTATCTTGGCAACTCTCGAGTCGTAACCTTAAAACGCGTACTCTCTTCGTTTTAAGCACCGTCTTGACCAACATCAAGGATCCCCGACAGTGGATGGAGTGGCCATTTCGTCACGGCGGACGAGCTGCTAGCACGAAAGTCGCATGAACGTGTACCTAGCGGTGGTAACAGCAGTGGCAGGACTTTTTATGCTGCTGGTTATATGTCAGTTCCCCGATTTCATCTCTTGACTCGCCGTGGAACTGGCTGAGGGAACGAATGGGGAGATTGGACGAGGAAAGGTTACTTCTGATGTTTGGATGGTGGGTACTGGGCTGTTTCCAAGGCTCGTAATGAAATTTAAGGCGGAAGTTGTAAGTAGTTTATATCTGTTCAGTTGCCGGATTCTTTGGGTTCACGTGCTTTTGTCACTGGACGTTAGACTCATTGGATTTATCGAGATTACGTGGTCCTTGGATAGTCGGAGACTAGTTGAGTCCTGGTGTTGGAGTTATTAAGAAATTTTCAAAGTGTATTGCTTTCTCTGATGTTTCTCTAATGATTTTTAGTGCAGCTGATCAGGTTTATCAAGATTAGGTGGTCCTTGGATAGTCGGAGACCAGTTGGGTCTAGGTATTGGAGTGATTAAGGTCTTTTCAGAGTGTAATGCTTCTTCTGATTGGTAGTGGAGTTGATCAGGTTTATCGAGATTACGTGGACCTTGGATAGTTTGAAACTAGTTGGGTTTGGGTGTTGGAGTGATTAAGAAATTTTCAGAGTGCATTGCTTCCTCTGATGTTTTCTTTATGATTGGTAGTGGAGCTGATCATTGTTATCGAGATTAGGTGGTCCTTGGATAGTCGGAGACCAGTTGGGTCTTGGTGTTGAAGTGATTAAGAAATTTTCAGAGTGCATTGCTTCCTCTGGTGTTATTCTTATGATTAGTCGTGAAGGTGATCAGGTTCATCGAGATTACGTGGGCCTTGGGTAGTCGGAGACCAGTTGGGTCTAGGTCTTGGAATGATTAAGGACTTTTCAGAGTGTAATGCTTCTTCTGATTGGTAGTGAAGTTTATCAGGTTCATCGAGATTACGTGGTCTTTGGTCAGTCGGAGACTAGTTGGGTTCTGGTGTTGGAATGATTAAGGACTTTTCATAATGTAATGCTTCTTCTGATTGGTAGTGAAGCTGATCAGATTCATCGAGTTTGGAATAGATAGAGACTAACGTGGATTACGTGGTGCTAGGATTAATCAATTTTTAGAGTATAATGTCTTCTTCTGTTATCAGTGGTGTATTTTGATACAAGATTTAGATATTTTCTGGTATACTGCTTTCTAAATGTTAGTCTTCAATTTTGGTGCTGGGATCAATAAATTTTCAGAGTATAACGTTTTCTTTTGTTCTCAGTAGGGTGTGCCTTGGTGCAGGATTTAGATATTTTCTGGTTATATTGATTTCTAAATATTAGTCGTCTATTTTGGTTTTTGATTAATTAAAAACTAATCTATTCTAGTGCTGTAATTAAGGGATCGTGGTGCTAGGATTAATAAATTTTCAGAGTGCAACGTTTTCTTTCCTTACATATTTTCTGGTACATTGCTTCCCAAGTGTTAGTCTTCAATTTTTATGTTAGAATTAATAAATTTTCAGAGTATAACGTTTTTTTTTCAGTGCCAGTGGGGTGTATCTTGGTGCAGGATTTAGATATTTTCTGGTTATATTAATTTCTAAATGTTAGCCATCTATTTTGGTGTCAGAATAATTACAAATTAATTTATTCTGGTGGTAAAATTGAGTAATTTTCAGAGCGTTCCACTTTGGAACTTTCCTATTTTTATTATTAACAGCACCGCCGAAATTTACTATATAATTCTCGAATTATTCTAGGATCGATGTCTAACAAGATTCAGCATTTAACAACATTATTTGAAATTTCGTCATGCTAACGAATTCTTCTCCAATTAATCGGATATTTAAATATACGACAGAATTTAACATCAACTGTCAGGAAGTTACAAATTTTCATAGTAAATTTTCAATTTCGAGCGTGCAAAATTAATAACAGTGTACTCGAATCTGATCTAACTAATATTAAAAACCAAGCAAATCGAGGAACTTTATTATTAGAACATTACAAAATTCGTTATTATTTAACATATATTTCAAAGTTTTCCTTAAAGAAGAATGTAAACTACACGATTACCATAACGAAATGAAAACTCCGCTTGAAAATTACTCGGAATAAAACTAACCGAGTCGTATGGAAGATTAATTATCCACTTCGTTTCCTCTTCCGTTCGCGAGAAGAAATCAATGAAAGATGCGAGTTCTAATTGAAATCGGAGATATTATGGCCAATTATCAAGCACGGTACATGAAAAATCGACAAAGTAATTCGAACCATTTAAGCAACCGCGAATGTGAGAAAACTAATTACAAACGCCGGAACTAGGTAATTGCACCGCAATATATCTTCGGCGTGTATAAGAACATAAAACTGTCGAGTTAACAGGATATAAGAAAAAAAGAGAGAGAGAGAGAGAGAAAGAGAGAGAGAGAGAGAGAGAGAGAAAGAGAGACAAATAATAAAAAGATGGAAAAAGAGAGAAGAGAGAGAGAGAGAGAGAGAGAGAGAGAGAGAGATAAATAATAAAAAGAGAGAAGAGAGAGAGAGGAGAAAAATATTTCAGACTGCACACAAAGATCGAGCAAACATCCCTTCCCTAAAGATCGAGCTTATCAAGCATTTGTAAGATACCGTCCCTGGTACGGGCAAATTTACATTAGCGAAACTAGCAGGGGTACACGTTCCAGAGGGCAGCACTGTGCTCTGCTGTGCACAGTCGTTCGTGGAAATGCATCGTATATCCACGGGTCGTGAGATTTAATTCAACAAGATCAAAATTGTAGCAAAAAGCTACAGTGAGCTTTTCAAGTCAGCTTTTCTATGACTCTTCGTGGGGTATAGACACGATGTTGCATCGGCTTGATACGAGTAGCACTGAAAAGCTTCATATCTTTGGCTGCCAGACTCCGTGCATCGCAGTCTCTGCTTTGTTCCCTAATGCGAGTTTTACCATTCGGCACTTCAAATTTTGAAATGGAACGGAAACTTTCACGCGACTTTTATTTTCCTTTGTAAACCGGTTTTCGATATTTCCGAGATTCGATATTTCCAATTTTCACGCGGAAGGGAGATTTAAGCGTAATTTCTGCTTTCTCGTGCGAAGCGTTTTCGTAATTTCGTATTTCAAATTTTGAAACAGAATAGAAATTCAATAGTGATTTCAGAATTTTTGTTCAGCGAGTTTTGTATTAATTTCGTATGCCAGATTTTGAAATGGAATGGGAATTTAATTGTGATTTTCGTTTTGTCTTATTATATATTTTTTTGTCATCTGATATTTTGAATTTTAGCATGGAATTGAAATTTGATTCTAATTTCCGTTTTGGTTTGTAAAGTGATTCTCGCGATTTGATGTTTCAACTTTCGAAACGGAGTAGAAATTTAATTATGATTACTTTCTTGCCTCGTAAAGTGATTTTTGTGGTTTGATATTAAAAATTTTGGAATAAAGTGACATTTTCTTCTATGAAATAATTTCCCTGTTTCGGTATGTTAAATTTCAAAATGGGATAGGAATTTAATTCCTATTTTTATTTTGCTTCGAAAAGTGATTTTTATGATTTGGTATTTTAAATTTTAAATAGAATAGAAATCGTACCACGATTTCTACTTCGTTTTATAATACGATTTTCATTATTTCTCATTTTAAATTTCAAAATGGAATGAAAATTTAATCGTGAGTCTTCAATTTTGCTTTTTAATATAATTTACATCATTTCATATTTCGAAGTTTAATATGGAACAAGAATATAATTGTAATTTTTGTTTTATTTTCCACTGTAATTTTCATCACTTGGTACCTCAAATTTTGAATTGCGGATATATGTAATTATATTCAGCATCTTTGTCCCGTTGCTCGTTTCTAAGTTAATTTTGAAATTATTTTGTCAACTTTTTATTTCGTTCTTCACAAACTCACGACTTTTTGTGAACGATTTATTTGTGTTTGATTTTTGATTAATTGGTTATTAAATAAATTGGCGTTTGGATCTTAATTAATCATTAAGTTGCAGGTAAGGGTAAACGAAGGTTGTAGAGGAGTATAACATTTTTCGAGTCTGTTTAGAAAGCAAATTTGCATGTATATGCGCAACTATTAAGTCAGTGTCACTGCTCAATCGTCGACTAATGGTTTTGTAATTATATGATACACGATAGATGAGTAATCTAGCAACGTAATAGCGACAGGGACTATGATCTTTATGGACGATGTGGAAAGACAAATTGGGCAAAGGTGTGGCCCACGATTTAAGTCGTGTGTAATCTGATCTTGCTGCACGTATCTTTCTGAGCGGCCAGAAAATTAAACGAAGTGTACACAAGATAAAACTTTAAATACGCGAGGAAAATAAATTTCGTGTTCTCTTATGTGGGTAAACGTGTTATTAGTAATTAAAATAATGGCCCCTTATCGGTGTTAATCATAGGATGCACAATATATAAGGTCGTCTTAATGTTTAACTATTATCACTCTTCTTTTAGAATTTTTGTATTTTATATTTCACTTGCATTCTGCTTTGGGTCTTATTTTCTAGGGAATTTTTTATTTCCTGAATTCCTTTACTTTGATATTATAATATTAGTATTTTTATATTTAAGGTCGTCTTAATGTTTAACTATTATCACTCTTCTTTTAGAATTTTTGTATTTTATATTTCACTTGCATTCTGCTTTGGGTCTTATTTTCTAGGGAATTTTTTATTTCCTGAATTCCTTTACTTTGATATTATAATATTAGTATTTTAATATTTAAGGTCGTCTTAATGTTTAACTATTATTACTCTTGTTTTAGAATTTTTGTATTTTATATTTCACTTGCATTCTGCTTTGGGCCCTGTTTTCTAGGGAATTTTTTTGTTTCCTGGATTCTTTTATTTTGATATTATAATATTTATATTTTAATATTTATTATTTCATATTTCATATTCAATATTCCATATGTAATATTAATATTTATTATCTATTATTTAATATTCAATATTTAACATTTTATCGATATTGAGTAATAATTGAAAAATTCATATTTCATAATTAGTAACTTAGTATTTCACGACTAATAATTTATTCATTTATGACTAGTAATTTAGATAATTTAATACTTAATACTACGATGACTGAAAAATATTTCACACGATTCTTCTAATACGTATTCTTGTTTGTCCTTGATGGAAAATTTAGAACGTTAATATAAATAAAATTCATACCCTAAATTTATTACCCTATTAATAAATTCCAATTTACATACTTTTTGTTAAAGAAGAATATTTTTAATGCAGAGCCATTGATAAAACGCATTAAAAATTTCTCGCTTTCTAATGAAATCGTGCCATTTTCCACGTTCAGTAACTTTTACCATATCTATTTCCTTCATCCTTGTAGGAGCAAACAGTTCAATTAACAACTTGGTCCAGAGTTCTCCCCTACCCTTGGCATATTTTCAAATATGACCAAGCTTGCAAGAACGCTCGTAATTTAATGCAAACAGAGATCGAGTTGTTCAGCAACTCAACGCAAACGGTTCTTCGCTACTTCGCGCTTGCAATTTAGGCTATGTTACCGAATCTTTCGAATTAACGGGCTAGTATGTTTATGCAAGTCATAGTTATAGGAATAATTCAAAATGATTAACTCTGTTTGCAAAAGTTTTTTAAATTTTAGTACCGAAACACTTCATTCGCTTGGTTAATTTTTATATTTTATAGAAATAAATCTGTATTTTTTATTTTCATTAGTTAGGGAATAGTTAAAAGGTACACTAATAATTTGCGAATTTTTGCATATTCTTTAGTATACGAAATACATAGATTAAAATTAACAGTAGTTTCTATAGAAAATATTTGGAAAAGAGATATTAGGATATTAACATAATTGTGATAATATAAAGATCATAATAAAATGTTTTGTTATCGAGGAAACGAATAGCTACTAAAGTTAAACAATCTTACGTTTCAATAATTTGAGATACTTTATTTTTGTAAAAGTAATTATACGTCATTAATTGTTTATTTATTTGCATGGTTATGGATTATCGAAATAAGTTAATTTGTGTTTGCATAGATATATGATAATTGCACGAATGCAATTTGGTAAAAAGTATTAAACAGTATTATTCAATATTTTCTTAGAAGAAAACAAAAATTATTTGAGAATGATTAAAAATTTTTACCTAGAAATTAAATATTGTTTTAAAATTATTCATTATAATTAGTGCCTGTAAGTATTAAAAATTGCAAATATTTTCAACAATTAAAAATTATTATTAAAAATATCAAATAACTAAATAAATAATGTTCCTCTTTGAAATATAAAAATATAAAATATAAGTAAAAATTCGAGAATAATATTATATATTTAATAACCTGATGTTACCAAAGTATTAAAAAATACAATTCAATCTTTTCTTAGAAGAAGAAAAAATGATTTGAGAATGATTAAAAATTTTTGCCTAGAAGTTAAATATTCTTTCAAAATTATTAATTATAATCAGTGCTTGAAACTATTAGAAATTGCTAATAATTTCAACAATTAAAAATTATTAAAAATGTCAAATAACAAAATAAATAATATCGCTCTTTGAAATATAAATAAAAATCCGAAAATAATATTATATATTTAATAACCTGATATTACCAAAAATTATTATAATTGCTTAAAATTGCTTAATATTAGTGATATTAAAATGCTTAAAAATTATTAAAACTTAAAATTACTTGAAAATACGAAGAGTGTCTATAACATAAAGAAATTCTCGTTTTAATCATTTTTGACATTTGGATTCCAATTTTAATTTTATCTTCGATATTTCTAACCCTGTACCTATTACGATACTAACATTTTCATCCTCGAATTTTTCAATTTTTACGCGATTGCCATATACACTGACAATTTTATGACATTTTCAGTAGATAGTAAGATACGCCATAGTTCAGAATCGCGTGACATAATTCTGCCACGCTTTTGCTCAATTTTTACGCGCGATTTCGCTCTTTTATTCGATGCTTCCTCGTTTATGATCAGTTACCATATTCTCATATAAGCAGAGTGTTCGAGATTTCCCTGTAGAGTTGCTACTTATTTTACGAGGCTTTCAATTCTTGGAACTCTGTATTTCGTTCTAGTATTCGTTCTAGTCTGCATGGAATTTGCCTCTCGAATTTGGTATCCTTGCACAAAATTTTTACGATACACGCAACTCACAGAGTTGGTTTCACTTTGTCCCGATATGATCGCTATCTGTGATCGAACTTGGAATAAATGTGGCACCGAGAGCAATTTATTATTCGTATGTGGAATTTTCAGTGGTCCCAATAGGTGCTCGATAGTTGTTACACCTTCACTGGTAGCTGTGCAAAATTCCTTTACTTGGTTCGTGTCCTATTTATGACTTTGGTGATTGGGACCTGTCGATTTCTTCGAATTTTCTCATTAGTCTCGAATACTTTCAAATTTATTCTTTTTAGCTGAGTTGTTAATAGTGTGGGTGAGTCGTTCGGTGATTGGCGAGACTAAATGTATATTTGTAGTAACCCTTTGCACTCGAAAGGCAACCCTCAGTCACCGTTTCATAAAATTTGGAAGATCGATACTAATTAATATATTAAATTTAGGATAATGTAACAGTGTGCGAGGTATCGAAATTAATTAATTCTATGCGGTAATTATTATACGATTCTTTATTTACTGCTAAAAAAATATCGTTAGTTTTGTAGCAGAGAAGCTTTGAATTTCTACTCTTCTCTAGCCGAAAAGTCGTCGAGTGCAAAGGGTTAAAATTAAATTGTATTAATTGTAAAATTGTATTAATTATTATATTTTAAATTATCTCATTTGTAGGAAGAATTCTGTGAACAATTGTTATTGGAAAGAAAAAATTTTGATTAGAAAGCTATTTTCATAATCACTGATATAGATATTTATAGATATTTATAAAAATAGATAATGAATTTTTCATATTTTGATACATATATGTATATCCGTATAAATTGCAAAATTTCATAAATTGATCTTTATAAATGCATTCTTATCTTCATAGATTTATCTGTCCTCATACACTACTTTTGTAGGTTGTCCTTCGTAAACTCTTTGTATCTTTATAAATTGATTTTCATGGATTGATTTATATATTTATCGAATAAAATCTCTGTAAATATTGATCTTCATAAACTCTTTGTATCTTTATAAATTGATCGTCATAGATTTATTTATATTTCTGTAGATTGATCTTCATAGATTTATTTGTAGCTCTGCAGATTGATCTTCATATTTTTATATGCATCTTCATACATACATTCATACATTGATTTCTACAGCTTCTTGATATTTTCATAAATTTATAAATATCTCCATAGGTTACAAAATTTCATAAATTTTTCATTTCCGCATAGATCATGATTTTCGTATATTCATTGCTATTTTCCTGAATTTGTATAACATCTTCATAGACTACAAAACTTCATAGACCGATCTCTATAGCTTCTCGATATTTTCATAAATTTATATACATCTTCATACACTACAAAATTTCATAAATAGATTTTTATAAAATTTTTATTTATTTACACACTGTGATTTTCATATATTCTTTAGTATTTTCCGAAATTTATACACATCTCCATAGATTAAAAACTTCATAGATCGGTATCTATAGTTTTTCGGTATCTCCATAAATTTATATTTATTTTCATACATTAAAAAATCTTATAAATAGTTTTTTATAAAATTTTCATTTATTTTCAGACTGTAATTTTCATATGTTTATTGGTGTCTTCCTAAATTTATGCATATCTCCATAGATTAAAAACGTCATAGATCGGTATCCATAGTTTCTCGGTACCTTCATAAATTTATATACATCCTCAAAAATTACAAAATCTCATAAACAGATTTTCATAAAATAGATATTTATTTATAGACTGCAGTTTTCATATGTTTATTGGCGTCTCCTTAAATTTATACACATGTCCATAGATTACAAAACTTCATACATTGGTCTCCATAGCTTCTCAGTACCTTCATAAATTTATATACATCTTCATAAACTACAAAATCTCATAAATAGATTTTTATGAAATTTTCATTTATTTACAGACTGTGATTTTCATATATTCATTTGTATCTTCCTAAATTTATACACATGTCCATAGACTACAAAACTTCATAGATTGGTCTCCATAGTTTCTCAGTACCTTCATAAATTTATATACATCTTCATACATTACAAAATGTTATAAACAGATTTTTATAAAATTTTTATTCATTTACAAACTGTGATTTTCATATATTCTTTAGTATTTTCCTCAATTTATACACATCTCCATAGATTAAGAACTTCATAGATCGGTATCCATAGTTTTTCGGTACCTTCAGAAATTTATATTCATCTTCATAAACTATATAATCAGATAAATAGATTTTTATAAAAGTTCCATTCATTTGCAAACTGTAATTTTCACATACTCTAATATTTTCCTAAATTTATACACATGTCCATAGATTAAAAACTTCATAGATTGATCTGCATAGTTTCTCGATGTTTTCATAAATTTATATGCATCATCATACACTACAAAATCTCATACATAGATTTTTATACAATTTTCATTTATTTATTTCATATATTCATTAATATTTTCCTAAATTTATACACATGTCCATAGATTACGAACCTTCATAGATCGATCTTCAGAGCTTCTTCATGTCCTCATACATATATTTCCCTCAAAAATCGTTTCCTTTCCACGATCAGAAACCCATGAAACGAGCAAGAATGCACTTTCCCTCCGGCCCTCATTTACCTTCGTCACTACCGTGCAATCGTCGTGCCGAGCAAGAAAGGAGACCTCTATTTAGCCTGGCGCAACCCAAGGAAGCAAATTAAATGCTCCGAAAGTAACCTCGAATCCGCCTTAATAAGAATCGGAACATTGGTTCACATGGAGTACTCGGCGGCGAACGGACGAGTTACCAGCAGGGCGAGGTAGAAAGGAACATGGCAAATTAGCGGTCGTGACGCGTAACGGTGATGCACGTAGTCTGAAAAGTCGAGGAGCCGATGTAGTCGTCCACCCTCAAGACGTCTCAGGGTCGGCGCTGTGGCGATTTCACAAAGGCGCGCACCTACTGTGAGGCGAAACGCGGAGGACGAAACCGACTGGCTAAACAACAGTCCAACGAGCAGAAGCTGAACAAGGAATCCGGAACGAACCGCCTACGCGACTGTGACTCTAGCGCAAGGAGCCTCCACATCCTGTCATCTTCTCTCTACTCGATCCTACCTCTTTTTCTCTTTTTCCTTCCTTCCTTTCCCTTTTTTTAAGTTCTCTCAAGTTGATCTTGTCGTCTCGTTAACACGTTGATTGGCGTGTTATTCGTGTAGGTGTTCCATGGTTTCCTTTTATGCGTTCAGGTAGGATCTTGGAAAAGATTTGCAATTGTTGGAGAGTTATGAGTTTGATTGGTGATCTCATGTTCCACGGTGATTGAAATCTCGTGTAAGCTCAGGTTTGGAAAGTTAATTATTAATATGTTTGGCTATTTCTGTTCGAGATTTGTAAGACTTATAAAGTAAGTAAAAATGCTAATTAGGAAGACTGCTATTTTGTTATACTGTGATCTTCCTTTTACTCGATCTTAGCTATTTGTTTTTAAGTTCTTCTTCAGGTTAGGTTTGTGATCTCGTGAACGCGTTGATTGATCTGTTACTCGTGTATATGTACCATGGTTTCCTTTTATGTGTTCATGTTGAATCTTGGAAAAAATTCGCATTAAGATTGTCAGAGAGCGATGAGTTTGATTGGTGATCTCGTGTAAGCTCTGATTTGAAAAGTTAATTATTATCAAGTATGGTTAGTTCTGTTAGAGATTTGTAAAATTTGTAAGATTTTCAAAGTAAGTAAAAATGCTAATTAGGAAGACTGCTATTCTCTTTTATCCTGTGATCTTCTCTTTACTCGATCTTAGCTTTTTGTTTTTAAGTTCTTCTTCAGGTTGGTTTTGTGACCTCGTTAACAGGTTGATTGGCGTGTTACTCGTGTAAGTGTTCCATGGTTTCCTTTTATCTGTTCAGGTAGGATCTTGGAAATATTCGCATTAAGATTGTTAGAGAGCTATGAGTTTGATTGCTGATCTGATGTTGCACAGTGATTGAAATCTCGTGTAAGTCCAGATTTGGAAAAATAATTATTATTAAGTTTGGCCAATTCTGTTCAAGATTTGTATTATTTAATGGCATACGAGATATGGTTTTAATGGAAAAATAAATAAAAATGCTAATTAGAAAGACCGTTACTCTGCTGATATCCTGTGATCTTCTGTTTACTCGATCCTAGCTTTCTTTTTAAGTTCTTATTCAAGTTGGTCTCGTCGTCTCGTTAACACGTTGATTAGCGTGTTATTCATATATGTGTTCCATGGTTTCCTTTTATGTGTTCAGATAGGGTCTTGAAAAAAATTTGCAACTATTAGAGTGCTACGAGTTTTACTAGTTACCTAATACCATATCAGCTGAATCTCGCATAGTTTCGGATTTGCTCATTCAAAGTTAATTACCAGTAAAGTACCTGATAATTAATTATAAGTAAGTAGCTAATTGGATCATTTGCATTTGAATCTGGAATTCTATTTGCATAGAATTTTAGAAAGTTTGCAATACTAATTTATGGCTATTTATTGACACTCTCAACAGCGAGGGTACTATTCTAAAGTAGATCAATTCTGTCATATACTTTAAATGTGAAAAGCTTGGTTTGCTATCATATCTCCAATATTATCTGAGGGTACAAGAAACATAATCAATAAAAATGAACCCTATCATTAAAAACATTATCACCAATTCTATCTATTAGAAATAAATCGCAAAAATAGTACCCTGATTATCTATTAGCACTGTTATCACATTATCATGAGACATTATCGCAAGATATTAATCATTTCACACGAAAATTTTGCTGTAATCGCAATACAAAGGCCTCGGTTCGATGTAATACCTTCCCCATACCTTGCAACGATTAATCGAACATAGTAGTAGCGAAAAAATGGCGAATTATCTATTAGCATTGTTACCACATTATCATGAGACATTATCACAAGATAATACTTCTTTCACACAAAAATTTTGCTATAATCCTAATGAAAAGCCTCAATTCGAGGTAATATCTTCCCAATACCTTGCAAGGATTAGTCGAACATAATAGCAGCGAAAAAAATGGCGTATTATCTATTAGCACTGTTACCACATTATCATGAGACATTATCACCAAATATTAATTCTTTCACACGAAAATTTTGCTGTAATCGTAATAAAAGGCCTCAGTTTGATGTAATACCTTCCCCATACCTTGCAAGGATTAATCGAACATAATAGCAGTGAAAAAATGGCAAATTATCTATTAGCACTGTTACCACATTATCATGAGACATTATCACAAAATATGAATCATTTCATACTAAAATTTTTCTGTAATCATAACAAAAAGCCTCGACTCGAGATAATGCTTTCCCAATACCTTGGAAGGATTAATCGAACATAGTAGTAGCGAAAAACTGTCAAATTTCGCAAAATTTCGTCGCTGATCCAATCTCTCGAATTCCCCAGCATCGAGGAGAAAAATTCGCTCGCTCGCTTTGTCGTTCGCGCGTTAGAGGATATATCGGCCAGCAGGGAAGCATATTTATAGATGTTTGTAGAGTCTGTATACCATATTTTTCGATCGAGCCTTCCATCGACCAAACATAAACGTCCTCTGCGTCCGACAGAAAATTTACTATCAGAAAGTTACTTGCTCGTATAATATAGGCTGTCGACCCTCGAAACTTTCTATGAATTGTACATGCACGCGACAGAATATATTTTACGGTAGGGGAGAAAGAGTATGAGCATCGGGGACAGAACCGCGAAAGAGAGGAAAAAGTGGCTAGCGGGCAGGTTTTCGAAATATTTCATCAGGAACAGAACTGGTTGTCGTTGCCCGTGTTTGCTCGTTTAAAAGTGAAAATCCGCCCAATTACGTAAAGCAACGCCTGATCGATTCCTTCCAGATGGAATCTCGATCGGCGATCTTATGGCTGTGCATGTGCATATGCGTATACGGGTAGCTTTTGTCGTTGGAATTTTGTCGGGGCTGTGGCAAGTGCACCTGTAACGCGCGTTTAAATATAGCTAATATGCATGCGTACATGGGAATAGGTATAGCTAGGACACAAAGTATATTTCTGGCAATAATGACAATAATAATCAAAAATATAGGAGATGTATATAGTAATAATTCAGATAAGTACAATAATTATACGTGAAACAATAGTAACATGAACAATATTCTAAAATATAGTGATAGCAATATAGTGAAAATATGATAAAAAGTGTATTGATGTATGGAAATAAGAGAAATGTAGAAAGTAGGTATATAACGAATATGAATAATAATTAAAAATAATATAGTAAACGCATATAACAATAACGTGTGTTGTAATAATAACAATTTGAAAAAATGTGATGTTATATAATAATTATTGAAGTAAATATATGAAACGAATAAAGAATGATAATAGTAATTTGAACAAATGTAATAAATGTATAGAATAATAATTACAGTAAGCATATGAAATACATATATAGTAAATCTAATGATAATTTAAAGCAAATATGATAAAGGTATATGATAATCATTAAAGCAAATATTCAAAATGAATAAAGAATGATAATAATAATTTGAAAAAATGTAATAAACGTATAGAATAATAATTATAAAATTCATATATACTAATTATAACAATAATTTAAAGCAAATATGATAAAGGTATATGATAAATAATAAAGCAAATACTTAAAATGAATAAAGAATGATAATAATAATTTGAAGAAATGTAATAAACGTATAGAATAATTATAAAATACATATATACTAATTATAACGATAATTTAAAGCAGATATGATACAGGTGTATGATAATCATTAAAGAAAATATATAAAACGAATAAAGAATGATAATAGTAATTTGAACGAATGTAGTGAACGTGTAGAATAATAATTATAGTAAGCATATATAAAACAGATATATAGTAATTATAATAATAATTTCAAGCAAATATGATAAAGGTATATGATAATCATTAAAGCAAATATTTAAAATGAGTAAAGAATGATAATAGTAATTTGAAAAATGTAATAAACGTATAGAATAATAATTACAGTAAGCATGTAAAATACATATATAGTAATTATAACGATAATTCAAAGCAAATATGATAAAGGTATATGATAATCATTAAAGCAAATATTTAAGATAAATAAAGAATGAAAATGGTAATTTGGAAAAATGTAATAAACGTGTAGAATAATAATTACAATAAGCATATTTATTAATTATAACGATAATTTAAAGCAAATATGACAAAGTTATATTATAATTAGTAAAACAAATATATAAAATGAACAAAGAATGATAATACCAACTTGAAAAAATGTAATAAAAGTACACAATAATAATTATAGTAAGCATGTAAAATATATATATAATAATTATAATGATAATTTAAAGCAAATATGATAATGGTATATGATAATTATGTAATCAAATATATAAAATGAATAAAGAATTTTAATATCAATTTATGAATAAAATAATAATTGAAGTAAATATGTAAAATAGTAATAATAATAATGCAAGAATATACTGTTCTTATATAAATACAGGTAAATAATAATTTTAAAAAATGAAATATACGTATATTATAATAATAATAATAATAATAATAATTAAAGACGTATAAAAATAAGTAAATATATGTAATTATGTATAACTGTTTATGCCGAGGAAAATCAACATGAGTTTAATAGGAAAAAGCAGTTGCATGTGTCTAATAACTACAATATACTAGCCTGAAACCAGTTATTTCAACTAGTTTTAGTGTTAAATATGTAAATTCGTACACAGGCTGCACCGTAATTAACGGTGCAACCGGAAAAATCGTGATTCCGGATGCGAAGGGACCTCGAGAAGGTCTCCAAGTACCAGAATGAAATTTGTTTATACGACCGTTCGTTTTCGAGAAAATTAACTTTGAATATTTGAATAGCAAGTACCGCGCAGACTTGGACAGATGATTAGCGAGATGGTACAAGAGCAAGAGGAGTACCCTGTTCGCTCCACTTGATGCTTCTGAAGTCTCTGCCTTTAGATTCTTCGCGGTACAACCTGACATAATAGTAGAATAAATTACGTTGCTACGCTTTTCATATTTTATGATAAATACCGAATATAAATGTCAGAAAAATGTTCTCAATATACATACAAATGGACAGATGTTAAATGAAAGATAAGAAGAGGGAACAGGAAATGTCCGTTCAGTGATTTTAGATGTGCATCTCGGTAAAACTAATTAAAACTATAGCAGTCAGGATTACACGCTTCCGTTTCTCATGTTTCTATATAACACTATAATATATATGTGTTATCAAAGGGGTGAGAAAATTTTTTCCTGGATAGTTTTGTGTTTGCAATTTCTAAAAACTCGTAAAAACATTTATTATTTGAAAATAGAATTACCAAAGGGATCAAATCGACTTGCCAGAGATATTTTATTTTTGCAATTTTTGGGAAAATGTTGTCAAAAACTTTTGCCAAATTAAGGGTGACTTTTATTTAAACTCCTTGCATTATGATTTAATTCTAAGAAATTGTGCATTGTATTACACATTTGTTCGAAAAGTCATTTCGTTTTTCTTTATGAAAATGAAAGATGATTTTCTTATAGCGAATAAATATTTTATTCTTTATTTAATGCTTTATTTTTTATACGAAATTACTTTCTGAGTAACCTAATAAAATTATTTAATTTTAATTAGCCATATATATGTATCTTATTTGCAATAAAATTATATAATTTTCTAGGATTTATTAAAATTTTGCGTACGTTAAAATATGTATGTAGTTTAAGTGTGATGGGAATGTAATTCATTTTTATGGGATTTAGTGTGAAAATTTCACGAGTTAGACTCGTTATTGTAGTGTAAGGAGTGAAAATACGAACCTGATTGTACCTAATTATTTATCTCTGTCATACTGTCATAATTATTATCACACGTTGCGATTAAATTCATCAAATTTTGGTCTTTTGCCAATCGACTCTGAAACTATTAACGATTCGACTATTAAAATTGATTTCATGTTTAACCCTTGACGATCGTCATGACTTCTTGTCATTGCCTACATTTGTCATAGGACTAAAATTATATTCAACGTGTTTTAACAAAATTTGAAGCAATTCTAAAATTTTTCTATAATTTTGCAGTGAATAGAATAGAGGTATAGTGATGAATTAAAATTAAATATAGAATTAAGTCATCGTGCAAGGTGTTAAAACTTGTGACATTCCGTCTCCTCCTTTAAATATTAAATACAAATCTAACTAAAATTTCTTTCGTTTTCGATTAAAGAAATTCTAAAAATATATCAAAAGTGCTAAATTTAATTATATTACAATAATAATATTTCTTAATAATATTATAATAAATACTTCTTTAACCCTTTGCACTCAAGAGGCGCCTCTTAGTCGTCATTTAATCAGATTCTAACGATAGATATTAATTAATATATCAAATTTACAATTACCCAACAATGCGTGGAATATCGAAGTAAAATAACTCTACGTTTTAATTTCTATACTTATTTCCAATTTTACCGCTAATTACCGTAGTTTACCGTCTAAATATTTCTTATATACCGTTTTAAATTTATCGTCGAATTTATAGCAGAAAGTCTTCGAATTACTTTTTCCCTGTAACGAAAAAATCGTCTAGTGCAAAAGGTTAATATTTCTGATGAAATAAAATAATTTATTTATAAGTAATAATATTTACGAGTATTTATTTATGATACATTTATTTAGCAAATGTTTTCGCTGCAAATATATTTTTCGGTATCAATATTTATAATAGTCCAATGGCAAAGAAATAATACGAGGATCAACATGACTTGAGCTTGGCTGTATAAAGATAACGACGCTTTATCTCTTCGTTATTTATCTTATTCGTTGTTTTTGTCATGCAGTGTTGTCAACCGATTTGTAAATGTGCCACTTCGAGGTAATGATAAAAATTCGCGTGCCTCATATTTATGGCCGTGTCAGGAAAGGTGGACTTATTACACTGGGACCAATAAGACCCACATTCCTCGCGCTCATCATCTTTCCAGCTCTGCAGAGTATAAGAGTACCTAACTGTGTCTCAACTTAACGAGTGCTGTTATAGATTAATATCTTTAGTCGTCCGCAAGGAATTCAAGCAGGTGTGTAATTAAGAAACCAGATTATTTGATTATTGAATTAAAAAATACGAATTTTTTGTTCATATAATCAATAGATCGAACACCCTTCATTCGTTCGCGTAAGTAGTATCTGTGGATCTATAAGGAAACAGCACGACTTATCACCATTCTAAAAATATTTAATTGGTTAGTTAATTGGATTGAAAAATATAGGTTTAGGTATTTATTAAAGTCGGTATTATATATAATTATTATTGGAAATTATATAGAAAATGACTTAGATGTTTGAGCCGTTCACTGCACAAATTGATTATCTCCATAAGCCAAAAAGTGGAGAAATGCAATGAAATAATGTATATTATTTTTTAAAATTCCCTTTATAATTTAAATCGAAATAAATATCGTAGGATGCATAAATACAAATGTAACTTTCGTCTAACGGTATATAAAATTTATAAGAAAAAATAGCCAGAAGGTAATCGTTAGTAATGTTACCATTTTTATGTTACTGGAAGAGTTAATCGATTTGGCAAGTGAAAAAGTAATAAATTTAAATTTTACTAAATTTTACTTAAATTCTGATAAGACGGCACTAAAAAATTCACCATCATCATTCGTGGCTTGCTAGTGCATTTGAGTTGCATTATTGCAACGATTTGCATTAGAGTACGGAGTTAATCAAAGTGTCCTCTGAAATAAATTATTTATTATTTAGTGGTCAAAAAATTTTTGTCGTTTAACGGTGTTAATCTTAATTATCGGGGAAAGTTATTATAAATATAAAAAGTCATGACTATACCAATTGCTTTGGCACTTAAATTTAAGATTTTTCAAAAAGTGGAGTTAATCGATTTGTGCAGTGAACGGCTTATATATTAGAAAGGAACAAGCCTGTATTTATTTATTTTCTTCAATAATTCAGGTAGAAAATGAAAATATATATTTCGAGGTGTTTTTCATATGATCAGAGATATAATTTTTAAGAATTCAGAAGTACATTTTGAATGATGGAATTTTATGGAATTTGAAATTATATCAGAATTCCTTTTCTTTCGAAAGATATCGAATCCACTTTACGAAAATATTATTCCAAAAATTTAAAGAATAATCTTGAAAAGAATTATAAATTTCCAGGATGTAATTTTGTCAAGTTCGAAAAATATTCTTGAAAAAGAATTTCGAATCCATTTCGATGATTGAATTTTAATATATTCGAAATTGCATCAGTGACTCTCTTCTGTTATTCAGAATTTCTGAAATTTTGGAAGACCGTACTTGAAAAAATTTCAAATTTCTTCCAACAATGCAATTTTCTCAAATTTTAAATTATATCGCTATACCTCTCCTTTCATTCGAAATACACTGAAATCGTTCGTTTTTAAAATTAAAAAATAATCTTGAAAAGAATCCTAAATTCCTGTCAGGGACGAAATTTTAACTAATTCGAAAAATAATTCCTGAAAGAACAATGAAATCTTATAAACCTCAAAATTTGATCAAACTCTTCAAATCATATCGTCGATTTATTATCCAAAATACAGTATCCAAAATAAAAATTTTACTAAATACCACGACCCTAAAATTTTCGAGAAATCCCAAAATTTTTCACCCGTAACGCGATATTTTAAAATTTAAAATTGTATCATCGTCCCTGTTCTTCGATTCGAAAGACACGGACAAAGATATCGAGAATGTATACAGCATGCAGTGATTCAACGCACATCACTGCACGCGTATAATTCGATGCGTATCACGCCGATAGGAATGCATGCCCCGCATGACGATTTAATTCAGTCGTTATTCGAATTCGTAATCGCGGATCGTATCGATAATACGATTTCGTGTTGCCTGACATTTCATTCGTGAACACACGGAATGATCGTATTCCGTTTTGCTTTCGTGCCTTTATTTTTCACATGGCTGATGGAAGTTTTTAATTTGTAACTGGAGCACGTGTGTCGTATATGTTTTGTTCGTCGTCGTTAGTGGAGTACCTATCGCGGAGTAAAAGTACGAAAAGAATTTTGATGTGCATCGAAAAAATAACGAGACATCACTGCTACGTAATGGATCTACGAGTTTTAATTAAATATTCTTTCTGTTTTTTCTTTTTATTTTTCTTTCTTCTTTTTTGTTCTTATTTTTTCTTTAATTTTGGATATCATTGCACGAGTATGATCCTTTCGTAATTATTTGATTAATTATATCTTTCACCGGGATAAACGCAGCTTTCAATTTTTAAATATTAATTTTAGGAGTCATATTGGTAATGGCAATGGTCGTACCGTAAATAGTAATTGGTAAATAAAAAGAAGGCTAATTGGATTCAGCGCCTAATTTTTCCAACATGCGTTCCATTTGAGTTTAAATATTTTTTTGTGTTAATGAAAATTTCAGAAAGCTTGTATCAATATGTTGCAAATATTTCATTTTGTGTAGGAATAATAATTAGTTTTTGGCAACTTTTCGAACGACCTGTGTATACTGTAATATACATATACCATAGTATACAGCACATATGCTACGTTATGAGATAGTATTTTATAATATTTGTAAGAATTTAATAAAGGTTCTCGCTATATTAATAGTATTAGTATGATATACGAGTACCGTAGAATCTTGTATATAAAATATTTATTTTATGAAATTGTAATATGAAATTATTCTTGATAAATTATTTATTGGAGGATTTGTTATAGTTTTATAAATTCTGTATTATTCTAGTTTTATAAAGTCTTTATAGAGTCTATAGTTTTATAAATTCTGCATTATTCTACTTTTATAAAGTTTATATAGAATTTATAGTTTTATAAATTCTGTAGTATTCTAGTTTCATAAAGTCTTTGTAAAGTCTATAGTTTTATAAACTGTGTATTATGTATTTATTTCAAATGCATTGCATGTAGTGGATGTGAAGAATATTCGTAGAATTTTACAAAATTTCGTGCACAGTTTGCGAACGACAAATAAAATACGTTTGAAAGAAACATGAAAACATTTAAAAGGTCGTCAAATATTTGTACCTTGATATTTACCGGATAAAAAAGGCGGTAATCAATACACCAAAAAAATGTACAGTTTTACTTGTAAAAAGAAACAGATAGAGGGATGGATACATATTTGTAAAATGAATATTTGAAATCTTTAAAAGGTTTCCATTTTTAGTCTAGACAAATGCATCACGCGACACGCCGTTTGAAACCATTTCGTTCCATCTTGTGAATATTTTTTCCTTACTTTTTGCTTTTCTACTTTTAAGATTATGCTTTGATTTAGTTGCGCAGGGAACACTGTGTAGTCGCGTTTATCAGACAATATTTGTAAAATGAGAAAGTCAAACTAGGAACGGCACGAAGGACGTGTAATTTACCCTTTAAAACGAAACTACCTAATTCGAATTTAAAATATCACGTGTTTTACCACGTATAATAACTAAAATGTATTCTTTAGACGTAACGTGGAGGGATAAATCTAAAATTTATTTGAAAAAGAAAAGAATAATTATTGTAATAATATTAAGTAAAATAATATTAGTAATTCTGAATTTCGAATTCGAGAGATTTCTGGAGAAATAAAAGAATATAGAAGAAATATCGAAATTCTTAAAAGAAATTAATATTTGTGAAACAGTATTAGTGTAATTGTTACACGAAGAAAGGAAAAATGTACTAATTCTAAGTCATTGTTAGCAACATGGTAATCAATGTTACAGAAAAGCCCAAATGAAAACTTTTATTAATAATAATAAGTAAAATGACGTTAATATTATTAAAAATTTGAAACAAGAAATTATTAACGAAATAACGTAATATTCTCTTTTTCTGTCATTTAATGCGTCGTTAATCTTCCAATAAATTTGAAAAGGAAAGGACTGAAATAGAACCACGAATACTTTGCGATACCTTAAAAAATATGAAATAAAAACGAAAATCGATTCGTAAAAATACGTTAAGAATTCGATAAATTCCAGTATTAAAAATAAATGGTTGATAAATTGATAAATTTCGAGATATATTTTCTGTTATAAAATAACTGATATCATCGATTTGTTTACAAACGAAATTTGCGTCAATAACAGCGAAAATTCTGTACCATAGAATGCCACGTTTGCCAATTTTTTTCCATGGATATTCCGTTAAAATTGGCGAGCGAAGCCAAAGCAGAAAGAGGAAATGGCGAATTGCAAAAAATGATATGATCTCGGTTGCATTGTGTTTACGCCGTTTGTGCCTTTGCAAGAAATTAACCACAACGGTGCAATTTTGCAGTGGCGCAGTTCCTGGGGGCAAGAACAAATTTAATATGTTCGGTCTCGATGAGTATTTTACAGCACGGTGGAAAGAAAAGGAAGAGCGCGTGTCCCGCAGGACTTACGACCTGCGATAAAGCGCTGGTGGCGCTAGTGTAGCGGAGGCGTTGCGCATGCGCGCGCGGATGAGCCGTGCTTCAGTGCTGGAATTACGTACCACTGTGTGTACATTAATTTTTGAAAAAAAAAAAAACCGTGCTCGCTCTGGTCCAGAGAAATGGACGTCAAAGACAGCCGTGTGTTTGTGCAAGATAACGATCCTAAGCACACGCTCGTAATTCAAAAATGTGGCTCTCAGGAAAGGGGTTAAATACGTCTATAGAAGCACTTGCCTGGTATTAACAGTGGAACTACCGAAATGGCCGAACTCGTTGCTTTCAGAGATTTTTGCTTCTCTTTTCCTAGTTACTTCAAACATGAAGCTGATTCTGGTGGAATTCGTGTTTACTTTTTGTTCAGATGGACACGTTGTACGTACGGAATTATATAGTTTTACACGTGTGTTATAGTATAGAAACACTATAGAGCCCCCCTAATATACCAATGTTACTTATATACCTACTGCAAGTACAATATGAATACATATGTATCTATATATCTCTACAGGACGGGGATGTCTATATACCTCTAGTATAGAGATACTTATGTACCTGTAATATGTAGATACCTGTATACCAATATTACCAATATATTTACCATTTGGACGCATTATATAACTATTATATAATAATAATATAGAGCCTATATATCTGTAATATAATATCTATATACTTATAATAAAAGGATACTTATACAGAGATATTATTATATATACACCTATATTATATTTATATATATATTTAATTTTTAATTTTATGTAGATACCTGAATACCAATATTATCCATATATTTACAATTTGGACGCATTATATAACTATTATATAATAATAATATAGAGCCTATATATCTGTAATATAATATCTATATACTTATAATAAAAGGATACTTATATAGAGATATTATTATATATACACCTATATTATATTTATATATATATTTAATTTTTAATTTTATATAGATACCTGAATACCAATATTATTCATATATTTACAATTTGGACGCATTATATAACTATTATATAATAATAATATAGAGCCTATATATCTGTAATATAATATCTATATACTTATAATAAAAGGATACTTATATAGAGATATTATTATATATACACCTATATTATATTTATATATATATTTAATTTTTAATTTTATATAGATACCTGAATACCAATATTATTCATATATTTACAATTTGGACGCATTATATAACTATTATATAATAATAATATAGAGCCTATATATCTGTAATATAATATCTATATACTTATAATAAAAGGATACTTATATAGAGATATTATTATATATACACCTATATTATATTTATATATATATTTAATTTTTAATTTTATATAGATACCTGAATACCAATATTATTCATATATTTACAATTTGGACGCATTATATAACTATTATATAATAATAATATAGAGCCTATATATCTGTAATATAATATTTATATGCTTATAATAAAAAGATACTTATACAGAGATATTATTATATATATATATCTAATTATACACTTATTATCATAAGTAATTGTTATTATTCTAACATATTTATTGGATAATTCGAGTCAAAGAGTGCTTTAATTGAAAAATAAAAGAGTTTTATTCAGTACAGTTCAATATATTGTACGTGATTTTTAATTGTTAATTTAAATTATAAAATTAAAGGGAAATTTTGTCTAATATTAATTACACGTTTGATTATCCTTTCTGTATTGAATGTGTCGAAAATTTAATAAATATTATTTGATTTTGTGACTGTTGAAATTACAAAATCAAAAAACAGTTTATTAAATACTCGGTACATAATTCATTATTTTTCTTGATATCTATTAAATGTGCTAAATTAAATAATAATTACGAAGACTTGTTATTCAAACATATTTTTATTCTTCACATTTGCTTTCATATTTACATAAAACAGTATAAACTTGCAGAAATTAATTATCACTTATTATGCGAGCCCTTTCTATACCTAATCGAGAGGATATATATATCAACCTATACTGTCACGTAATTCATAGCAATAATAATCGACGATTTCTCTTATTTTATACTCACACATAGTTACTTTTGTTTGTACGAGCAAACAATTTTCACACCAAAGTAATTTTATTCTCGAGTTATTATTAGTAATATTACTAATATTGTTAGCCACGATTAAATAATTAATATTTCAATATTAAAATTCGAAATTCGAAAAAAAAAGAAAGAAGGAAAAAGGAGTAAAATTAGTAAAGTATAATACAGTGATGAGGATATAAAAGAAGCGCAGTTAATTAAAATGGTTGCGTAGAATAATGTGGTGCACCTAGAGGAACGACGGGGGTCTTTAGAATTTTGCAAAGCACGTGGAATCTTGCAACATCTTTATCACGCCTCGGGGAACATAAACACACGCTCGTTGCATTTATAAGAAATCGTGGGATGACTTTTAAACGGTTCGAAGGTGTCATCGTTGCGCAGAACCAATTTGTAGTTACGCAGCTCATTAATTACTAATCGAGGCGAACGTAATTGGAATCTATCGATTCTTCTCTTTATAATGAGTTTCCTGCCAATGAATCAGCAGGAATTTAAATATTTCTGAAGAATGGAAATCCTAAAGAAGTGACTAACAGAGAAAATCTTTATACAGACACTCTGTTAACGCGTCATTTCATTCATATAATCATTGCAAAAGAGTTTGGTTATTAATAAATCCATTTTCCTTTTTTTTTTTAAACATGTAATGAAAATTGTAAATATTTTCTCCTCTCTATCTGTTTTAAATTTTCTCTTATTAAATTAAAATATTATTTTATTTAAAATACCATCTAGTGTATTTAATCTCTCCGTGGGATATTATAGTAAAAATTTATTTTTGGATATTATTATTTGTTTGCATTCTGTAATTTTGTAAATGGTGGTTCGTAATTAGGTATAGAAATATTTTAATTCATAATTAAGAGAAATATATTTGAAATTAAATAGTATAAGAATTTTCATTTTTTAAATTTTCTATACTAACTGTTTAAATATTAAAAATAATTTACTCGATTATCACGTAAAATAATAAAGTTAAATAAGAAATTGGAAAGGTTAGTAGATTAAAAAAGTCGGTCCAAAAATTTGCTATGTGTTTATCAATAAATTTATCACCGTCATTTTATCATCTTGCTCTCTTGTTTTTCATCATTTTTCTAAAAGTTTCCATGCATGTCACGTGTTTCTACATTTACGTATAAATACTTGTTTTTGCTGGAATAACGTCTGAAAGATCTACAAAGTTTATGCTTCAAATCGTTACTATAGTGTATCATTATCATAAAATTTAGCATGTAATGGTTTCATATTTTGGTGAATATACAGATTTTGATTTAAATACTTGATTTTATTGATCAATAAATGACATAAATATTAAAATATTAATGTTAAAATTTTTATTTATCAACATAAATATTAAAAAATACAAATTTAATTTTAGAAATTAAAGAGTAATAGTTCAAAATTATAAATTACATCGAAATTGAAAATTAAAAATAAAAGATTGATGATCAGGACCAAGAAAATAAAAATAAAAAGTAAAAAATTGACAATTAATAATAAAAAATCGAAAATTAAAATTTGAAACCTTTTTATGAGAATTTTCTAAAAATAAAATTATTTTTGCTACTTGCTATTCTTTGATGTCATTAGTATTATAAGTTGGGACGTGATTATAACATGGCTCCCAGGAAGCATTGTATTTTAAATGTCTCCACGGTCATGGTTGCGAATCTCCCACATTTTATTTTTAATATTAAATTAGCGTCAGTTTCAACTTCTTCAGAGTTTTCTGTTATTTCACTTTCGTACGATATTTTGCATTTAATAGGTATTTTGCATTCCTATCGAATACATTGAGCGTAATAGATGGGAATTATTCCTCTATCATTTTAATCTCAAATCACCATTTGTTTTAATTTTTTCAATTTTCTGTGTTATTTCATTTCCCTGCAATTTTATTTTTATAATAATTTTTCACGTATTTACTAATACCGGCGATGAATTACTCATTTATTACTTTAATTTTAAACCAATGTCAATTTCAATTTTTTCACAATTTTCTGCCTGATTTAATTTTCGAACGACTTAATTTCCATAACAATTTTCTGCGTATTCGCTGACATTGGTAATGACTGTGAACTACACATCTGTCATTTTAATTTTTAATCAATGCCTGTTTTAATTTTTTCTGGTTCATCTATTATTTATTTTCCAAGTGATTCTTCTATTAACTTTTGACCAGTATCATTATTTTTCAAATTAATTATTGCAAATAACTAACTTTCGAAAATACTCAACCACTTAGTTTTAAAAGAGCTGCACATTGCTTATTAAATTACAGATAATTATCTGTTATGAATTTGATTTTTGTTAATATAATTGGTTAATATATCTATCACTGTGTTGGTTATCGTGGTATAATAAAATCAATTTTTTACAAATTACTGTAATATATAAAGTTGATATTTATATATATGAAAACTCACACAATGTATCTTTTTATATTTTATTTGATAATTTATTTATCTCACGTTATGCAATTTTTGAACCATGAAATATGTTAAAAAGATTTTAATTTTGTCACATAAAAATAATAAAGAAATTTTAATATTTTCCATAATAATTCACGTTAAATAAATGTATAAATCTTGCAATACAGAGATATTAATTCTCAGTATAATTTATTTGATACTGCATAATAAAATCACGCAACATTTCTTTTATTTTATTTGATAATTTATTTATCTGACGTTATGCAATTTTTGAACTATGAAATATGTTAAAAAGATTTTAATTTTGTCACATAAAAATAATAAAGAAATTTTAATATTTTCCATAATAATTCACGTTAAATAAATGTATAAATCTTCCAATACAGAGATATTAATTCTCAGTATAATTTATTTGATACTGCATAATAGGAGGAATAAAGATTCCATCAGCACTAAACGTCGACTAATCAGTTTAAATAGACTATAGATAAGTTTCGTAATAGGCAATTTAAATGTAGCACCCATCGATTCCATTTGAAGATAATTATTATTTTTAGTCAAGTTTGTCGTTAATTTGCATTTTGCATTGGCATTCATGTACCGTTACTGCAAATCGACCAATCTGTTCGAATACTTATGAGAGATACCGTATGAAGAATTACTGACCTCGATTATGTTGGTTTAATTAAAACAATATAGACAAAGATCGATGACGATCCATTAGCCATAAACATCCTCATTCTACCAATGTACTCGTTACTTCTTGACATGTGTGACAGTTGAAAGCCGTTTATGAAGACATTTCTCATGTAATAGTACTTGATATCATTATTATATTATCATAAGTATCTGTTTCTTATTTTACAATTGCAATAGTTACTATAGGTAATTATAATAATTATGTTATTATTTTAATATATATAAAAATGACTAATTTTATTAGTATTACGTTTATATTTTATAATATATTGAAATAATAATAGATT
>NW_016910610.1:279369-326473 GCF_001483705.2 Eufriesea mexicana
ATATTAAATAATATTTAATATTTAACAATTTTTATAATCTTATTACTTTATTCGTAGCTTGATAATATTATTTTTAATAATATTCAATTAAAATTGAATGTAAATATATATATTAAATAATAATTAATATTTAGCAATTTTTGTAATCTTATTACTTTATTCGTAACTTGATAATATTATTTTTAGTAATTTTAATAATATTACTCGAGTGTAGCAATAAGCAATAATGTAACTCTTAATATTAACCATTTGCACTCGAGAGGCGCCCTTTATTCGCCGATTGATAAAATTTTGAAGATCGATATTCATTGATATGTCAAGTTTAAGGTAACGTAACGGTGTGCGAGGTATCGAAATCAAATAATTCTACGTGTTAATTATTATATAATTTCCTATTTATTGCTGAAGAAAATATTTAGTCAGCTTTATAGTAAAAAATCTTTGAACTCCTACTCTTCTTTGGCTAAAAAAATGTAACTAAAAATGTAAAGTTTAAGATAACGTAACGGTGTGCGAGATATTGAAGAAATGAAATAATTCTACGTGTTAATTATTATATAATTTCTTATTTATTTATTTATATATTATCTTATTCTTATTTATTTATATATATATCTATATTATTCTCATTTATTTATCTATGTATTTATCAAAAAAGTATCGTCAGCTTTATAGCAGAAAATGTTTGAACTACTCTTTAGCTAAAAAATCGTCGAGTGCAAATAATAAATGGTTAATAGTATTATACTATACTAATATTGCCAATAATAATACTTGAGTAATATGTGTATAACAATCATAGTCGTGCCACATAGTCGTAAAGTACAATTATCAGAGTAAAATATTATTCGAGTACATTGTTTACACTTTTTGTCGCTTACTAGAACGCCGTGCTCTAAATCGTTTATCTCTTTCGTTTCTTGCGTAAGTGTTGACTTAGCAGCAGCAGTGGAATAACTGTTAACACGAGCCACGCGGACGCATTCAGCGGAAAATGATCTTAAGAGTAATCGTTAGCTACTACACTACTGAAACTTGCATGGTATCATGACACTCTGAGTGTTGCGTTTAGGGTAATTAAACTTTTAAACTCCCGTGCAAGTTGAATGCTAAATGCTAAATTAGGGGTTACATAGGTGGATTTTAAGTCTTGGTCCAATTGAATTTGGCGTTATCATACTTTCTGTGGCGCCATTTTATTTAGATTTCTATAATGTTGTATAATAATTTGTAGTTAAATTATAATTAAATAATAATAATAATAATTTATAATAAATTAAATTTGTAATGAAATAATAATAATAATTTTTAAATTAAAAAAGAAGAGGTTCAATTGATTCTATGAAGTATTTAGATTTCCAAAAATTCCAGATTTCGAATTTTGTATTATGTTATTTATTGTTTTATTATTATTTGTAATTATAATTATTATTTTTTATTATTATTCGTATTATGTTAATTATTGTAAATTTGATATACAAGAAAATTGGGGAAAGAAAAATGGAGTTAGAAAGAAATTTGAGATAGTACTCTGAGGTTTCGACGACTTTTAATTAGGTGACTATATTCGTGTGTCACTTCAAGAAGTAAAAGACTCAAAGAATGGTATCTTGTGGATTTTAAAAATGTGCAAAATCCTGTGTTCGTAACTCGAGGATAATTAACGTTGGCGGGTCATTAATTGTTGCGACGAAAAAGAGAGCGAAGAAAAATAAAGAGAAAGGTAAAAAATCGGTATGGAAAGCTTTCTCAAAAAAAAAGAAATCCAATAAATACTACATTTTAAAATACATTTTTGAAAATTTCTAATTATATAACGAAATATCCGAGTCACTTTGAGAGCCCAGAAAGGTATTAGACATGGAACTTAGTGGATTTTGAAAATGCAAATAAATATTATGTTTGTAACTTGTGGTATTAAATCGTAGTTAATAATTAATTTTGTCGGACTAATTAATTTACAACGAAAAGAGAAATTGAAAATAAAGAAAAGGAAAGAAAGAATACAAGAAAAATAAATAAGAAATTTAGGAAAATTACAGAATGCAAAACTTACATTACATAGATTTCAAATTCTGATTTGTCTTGATAAACTAAAATTAGTTTAATTAAAATTAGTTAATTACTATTAATAAATAAGAAATTTAAGAAAATTCCAGAATGCAAAACTTAAATGACATAAATTTAAAATTCTGATTTATCTTGATAAACTAAAATTAGTGTAATTAAAATTAGTTAATTAGAATTAATAAATAAGAAATTTAAGATAATTTCAGAATGCAAAACTTAAATTACATAAATTTTAAATTCTGATTTATCTTCATAAACTAAAGACTCGGAAAAGTGGCTTAAGGATTGGAGTCAGGAAATGGAACCTAGTGGACGTAGTAAACAGAAAGAAATACCGTCTTCGTAACTCATGGCATTAAACCACAAATAACAATTAACGTTGACACCCCATTAATTGTCACGACGAAAAGAGAGAAGAGAAAAGAAAGTATAGACGGAAAAACAGTAGAAGTTTTCTTAAATAAAAGCAGAAAGAAACAAAATATTTCAAAACCAATCAAATACCAAATTTCAAATTACTCCGTTTTAAAAAATCGTTTAAAATCCTGCAATAAGAAATTGACGTTCTCCAATCACCTCAATGATCGACAAAGTCCCAAGGAATTGAGCGAAGTAAACTTCAAAAATGGGAAAAAATATCTTATTCGTGTGTAGGAACATTAAACCACAAATAACAATTAACGTTGACAGACCATTAATTGTGACGACGAAAAGAAAGGGAAAAGAAAGGAGGAAGAAATAGTAGAAGTTCTCTTAAAAGAAAAGGAAATCAAAAAAAGAAAAATTTTAAATTACTCCGTTTTGAAAAATCGGTTTAAAATCCTGCAATAAGAAATTGACGTTCTCCAATCACCTCGATGAACGACAAAGTCCCAAGGAATTGATCGAAATAAACTTCAAAAATGGGAAAAAATATCATGTTTGCGTGAAAAAGAAAAAGGAAGGAGGAAGAAATAGTAGAAGTTCTCTTAAAAGAAAAGGAAAACAAAAAGAAAAATTGCAAAATACTCCGTTTTAAAAAATCGTTTAAAATCCTGGAATAAGAAATGGACGTTCTCGAGTCACCTCGAGGAACAACAGAGAGCCAAGAGACTAAGCGCGATGGACGTGGAAAATAGGAAAAAATAGCATGTTCGTAACTCGTGGCATTAAACCGCAGGTGACAATTAACGTTGGCGGGCCATTAATTGCCGCGACGGAAAGGGAGAAGGAAGAAAAATAAAAAAGGAGAAAAGAGGAGAAAAAGAATGATCGGGGGGCCCCCGCCTCCTCTTTCGGCTCCTCTCTCCTTTGTCCTGGCCCTGCCTATTCTGCTATCTCATACGAGTCACGTTTGTAAGCGGACAATGGTCCTCTCTTATCTCTAATGATCCTCGCGGATCTGTTGTCCCCGCGCGGAAAAAAGTATCTATTGAAGCGATCCGCGGCGCTCGAAGGCGCGGATAAGTATCTCCAGAAAGCCGGGCTTCAGCCGGTCTCCTCGGGATCTCGATAAATCCCGCTTCGAGAGGAGGTGGAGCCGCTTTGCGCCGTAATTTTAATGCCGTTCAAAAGAACGCGGGGTGAGTGCTCCAGCCGCGAAAATTCGACGAGCTCTCCCGATGGAATTCGCGTGTTCGTCGACCGATCGTTAGGTGGTGCAAAATTATTTTTCGAGAGCTTTCGAATTAGGTGAAGGTTCTTTCTTCCTGTGTGTACCTGTATATACGCGCGTGATTTCATGCAGAGTGATCGAGGACTTTGAACGTTGCTGCAAAATGGACCTGTAGGGTAAAATGTCGGGTGAAATGGCGAGCTGGCTAGATCGCGTCAGAGGTTTTAATTTTAATGGAGAAGAAAATACTGATACGGGCAAAATTAAACACGCGAAAATTGTGGATTGAATTATTCGAGGTATTTAGGTTTCTCGTAGAAGGAACGCACAGTTGAAACTTCGATTCTTTCACGAGTGTATGGTCGTGCATGTATGAGTAAAAATTTGTGAAAATAATATTGGGTAAGAGATACGTATATATAACACGCGTAGTAAGAAGAAAATTCCAAGATTATATCAGTAAAATTAGAAAATAATTCAACGAGGTGTACTGTATTCGCGATAAATATTTGTGGGAGATATGAACCGTGGTGGCGCTAGTGAGTTAAGTGGACAATCGTCTTAAGACTGCCGAAACGCTTACTCGTGAAAGGGTTAAATGTAATATAATAATGTATACTAATTGAAATATAATAATCAATATGTGATTTAATAATGCAAACAAGATATTTGTTAATATTTTTCACATAAATTTCATTTAGAATGTTTATAAGTACTATGAGAAATTAAAATATTTCTTTTTGAACTATTATTCACTGAAATTCGTATATGACGAAAATAATCCTGGTTTATGCATTTAGGGGTGATTTATACATTTACATAGCGAAGATTAAGTTTCAATTTTAGAAGAATATTTTCGAATTTGTGGCAATTTATTAATTTACCCCAAAAAATTCCATGGATTTCTTTTCCAGAAATTTCCTGAATTGTGTTTGTTAGTCGGTTTTACTTTCATTGATAAAAATAGAAGTTGAAATACTTGTATACTGTATATACAAATTTACAGACAAATTTACACTAAAAAATTTTTGTTTTCAAAACGAGACTCCTGATTTCCAAGTGCTTTTCGTTATAAAAATATACTGGAGTTGGTAGTCGTACAAATTAAAATATTTTCCGGATGAATAGGATTAATAATTGTATAATTAATTCTTGTGAAATCAAATTGAACTGTATTCTTAATGATCCATATGCCCGCGTATCATTAACATTATTAATGATGGTAGTCGTACTCTAATAGCAGTTATTTTGTTGACTGTAATGAACGTATTTCGTCTGACATACCTTGGCAATTTAATAGCTAAGATAGTTTCGAAACGAGTAAGTAGTTTCACGAGAATTGCTGTGGCTTTTAATTTTGTTATTACATATCAGTTTCTAGAAATTAATTTTATTCGCATAAAATTACGCTGCATTACTGTAATAATAGAAAATGAAATCATTTATATTTATAAGTTTATTCGAGAATTCCTTCATTTTTATATATATATTTTTACATACATGTATTTTGGTATGCTTATAAACGCGTATTAAATAATATCGAAATATATATATATATTCGGTAAAATAAATTAGAAATTAATTTCAACGAAGAATCTTAGGCATTCCATTTTGTACCAGTGCCAAATAGAGAAATCTACGAGGCCACTTTCACAGTCCTTTTGGCTAGATGGCTGATTTTCTTAGATCTTTCCTGAATTTTTTAATGCGAAAGAACGCGGTACCCAGAATCGAATTATAGAATCACTAGAAATATATTGTACTAGCAACAGTGAAAAATTCCAAAGCGATGAGGTAAATGTATAATTAAACAGGCGGATGCAATAAAATATGACAGATATTTTTCACGGACGTACTGCACTGCGATTAAACTGGTAACAAAAACAAAATTGTTTATCATTTTATTCAATACGCAGATGCAATGTCAAAATACATAAAGCATAGAAAATACCTTACAGATGAAAAATAATATTTTTCTACAAATTTCTTTATATTAAAATTCCCATTTGCCATATTCCTGTTTTAATTGTTAATTTTATACTTTATCGTGGTACTCTATTTACGTCTTTTACATTTATTAACACTAGAACAACCGACGATTGACGTATAGCTACTTACTTCTACCGGGAGGGTCAAAATGACTTGTTTCATAAATTCATAAGTCATTGAAGGAAATACATAGCAATTTTTACGTTTTTATGTATTTTTCTATTTTCTCAGCGAAAATTGAATACAAACTGAATAACAATAGTAATATAGTAACAATAATTAAAAAAATAATTACGCATAAAAGTCAAAGACATTCTTTGCAAGTTACAATTATTTTTGCAGAGCATCTATCACAGACTCGTTTATGACATGTACCACAAATATTGTTCGTTTTATTATTAGTGCAATATGCTATTTGACTGATCTGGCCTTCGAATCCTCGGTAACTTTCGTAAAGCTACGTGTACATGCAGTGGAAAACTTGCGATACTACATAATATATACCTTTTATAGTAATTTTGTACAACAGTACATGTACGAAAATATACCTAGTTTTCTAAAAATGTATTTGAACTATGCAAAGATAATACGAGAAACTTCCAAAATCACAAGTTTACCTACGTTCCGTGGGGGGTCGAAATGACTCATCTCGGTATATGGAGGTATACTGCGGAAAATTTTACACCAAATAGACAAAAAAAAAGAAAACTGCTTTACAGAATTAATTATTTGCATATTTTAGAAAAAGTCATACAAAATTTTAGGAAACAAAATGTATTGAAAATGAATACTAATTATAAGAAATGCCAAACAAGTCATTTTGACCCCCCTTGGTAGATCTAGTGTTAAAAGTATAGTCATTTAACACTAAACGTATACCAAGCGAGGTCAAACGACCCCTTTCAAAATTTACTTTACAAATCGTACATTCATTGTTATTTCTTTCGTTCATCTGACTTCCAGTAAATTCTGATATTATCCGATTGTTTAATTTCTCGCTTTCCGTTTTTCTCTTAACTTATTTTTTACCGTGAAAAATTCTTTGGATACTTTATATACCACGAGGGGTCATTTGACCCCCTATGGTAAGAACAGGTGTGTGTAAAATACCGGTACGTTTGGCGTTAAAAGCGATAATAATTAAAATTGCGATACAGCTGATTATTTGTGAAATATGTACGCTGGAAAATTATTATAGGGAAATTTATATAAGAGACGTTACATATAAAGAAGAATCGAAATCTATATTAATATGTCACGTGTAATTGATATATTAATATAAATTATTTAATAGGAGCTCCTCGTAAATTTTCCCTTATCTACAAAGCGATAAAAGTAGCGAAGGCATTATATGGCACGATGTGTAGATACTGTGTTTTCGTTGGTGATTTACTAGTTCCCTTGTCGTACCATCGTCACATATTTTTCTAATTTTCCTCAAACATTGTTACGCCACGGTTTTTCTCCTTTCTACGTCACGAGCCACTTATTCCGCAACACGAAACACCAGTTGACCACTTAACCCTTAACAGGTAGGATATAAGGCTTGTTAAATAAACTGATAACACAGGGTCAGTTTGAACTCGATTAAGTACTCGTGTACTCGCTTTAACCCTTTTAATGCCGGAGGCCGATATATCGGCCTTTGTTGCACTGGCGAAAAGTGCCAGAGCCGATATATCGGCCCGCACCTTGTAGCGCTTTACTAATTGCATTGCGAGGGAACTTTGTCTCAAAATAAATTTATAATACGTTATAAATGGTCTAATTTCATTACGAGAGAATTAAAAAATATAGTTCTTCGGTTTAACTTTTCCTTATATTCCATGCCCGTTGATGCCGAGACTGCTTATACGTATGCACCTTGGAGTTAGTCTTTATTTTTGTTATGCAATATTATTTATTTTGTTACAAAATATATTGGAAATGCAAAGTATATACTTTGTAATAAATTGTCTTTATGAAGTTGTGATGAAAAGATGACTTTTCGTATGCGCAAATATGTTTTGTAAGAGAGAACTCAATTTTTATTTTCTTTATGATCATATACCTTTGTTATTTATATAATTTTCAATGAATATAAAAAAATTAGTGTCATTGTTTTATTCTCTATTTCGCCCTTAATGCACTGCTTTTTGAATTATGTAAATGTTTTTTGTTTGGTTTTTATGAGCCTTTTTCCAAATCCTAGTATATAGTGAAATTCGGCCGGTTATCTTCGCATAGGCACCCCTTTTTCACCCGGTGCTAAAAGGGTTAATCTTAAATTACTTCATTACGGAATTTTAGATAACGAAATCGCATGGTACACGCTGCACCAATTATTAGAACACTTACCTGAAAATATTCGTAAACTATAACAATACACTCTAGACGTGCCTTCTGTTACTAGTAGGTTTTCTCAAATCGACCAAAATTATACCTATTATTTTTCGCTCTTTTCTGCCAAACGGCTAAAGAAATATAAAATATATGTTTTTATTATACATGCCGCAGAATTTCCATAATCAGTTTACGTGCATTGTGAGATAATAAAGAAGCTCAATTTATCACTGGATAAACTGTTATTCAAAATATTGCCAACATAAAAAGCAATTTTCGCGTAAATAAACTTTTTCTTCGATCTAAACGCTAAATAGTCTTATCAAAATTTCGTTTTAATTTTGGGTCAGTCCACCCAAAACGGACCAAAAATAGATATATATATAATGTCGACTCCCCGACGTTTCTGATATTAGTATCTATAGAATCGGTGCCATGTTGACAGACTGTCATGTCAAGTCGTTACACATTTACCAATTCATTATAGCACGCATGTTTTGATTTTCTTACATCCAAAAATAATTTATTTCGAAGGCTGGAACCTATCGTATATTACTTTTAAAATAATCTCAAAGAACAGATAGGAAAATTCGCCACAGCACACAAGAAACGAATATCGAATCGTCCCAACGAACGCATCAAGGATCTAAATCATATATCGCAACACAGGAGACTGAAAAGGAATAAACAAACCGATTTGTGGAATTAAATTAAAGAAGGAACATCACGTGTAATGTTATCGACAACGCTACGAAGCGTTTACCTCATGCATGCCATATCTTTAATTCGTCAAATTTGCTGATTAGCTCAACGAAGCTAGTTGTAAATGTAATTTAGTATTAATAATAAAAAAAAAAAAAATATTTTGGAAACTGCAATTACTTTGGATTTACTATAATTTAATAAATCTTTACCCTAACTCTGTTGATAAATTACTACAAATACGTTTAATGCTAACCAAAATTAAAATTCTAAATCATTTTTGCCTCGAATAAAAATGTTCTTTCGATGCCAAAGACACACTTACAGTCAAATGAGTTTCACTCATTCAACCTCACTTACAGTCTATACCCCACTTAATTCATTATGTGCATACTCTTACATTCTTACATTCTCTCTTACAGACATTATTTTTACGTCAATATTTATGTCAACGATTGCCACATTATCGAAAATAAAATAATAAAATATAATTATTGGTATTAAAAATTTTCACGATTGATTCACTTGTTTGAGAAAATGATAAAACGAGCTTGAAAATATTTAGGTAACTCTAATCGCATACCCTAAGTTAGTCCGTAATTGTGATTAATAGCGTTGACGAATCAGTGGATTCGGTATGTGGACTTCGATTAATTCCATTAAAGTAACTGTAACTAATTTCACGTTCGATCGTGTATAATTTCACTTATGAATAATACGGTCGAGCAACTATCGTTACGGGACGAGGACCACGGAAGGACGAACGCTGTACGATTATAAATTACATTATCTGTAGAAGATATATCGCGGGCACGTAGCTGTCATCGCGACGCTTGTGCGCTAACGTAACAGATGGTAACAAAAACAATTCATAAATTCATGAGACCAGGTGCTAACGATCGAATGCATGCGTTCCCGCGTTTTGCACGCGCATGACGAAAGTGACGCGCTTAAGCAGCTCACAGAGTTGAAATGCACGAAACGTTTCGAATATGCGAAGTTTTGTCGTTTACGAGCGATAAAGCGAGAATTACATTCGGAAAATGTAGCTGAATTTCCTTCTTATGAAATACGATTATAAACACGCGTTTATAACGCGGAAATAAATTTTTAGGAGGAGCTTCGTGTCTATGTGCTTTACAATTTCTATTTGAACGGGAGCATCCGAATATCTTTCAGATTGTTGGTATTAACCCTTTGCACTCGAGGGGCGCCTCTCAGTCGCCATTTAATCTGATTTTAAAGATGGATGTTAATTAATATATCAAATTTACAATTACCCAACGATGCGAGGAATATCGAAGTAAAATAATTCTACATCTTAATTTGCATACGATTTCTTATTTACCGTTTTAGAAATATTGTCAACTTCATGGCAGAAAGTCTTTGAATTACTATTTTCCTGTAAGGAAAAAATCGCCGAGTGCAGAGGGTTAAAAATTGTTCCGGACAAACGTTGAGTAACTTGATGCCTGTAAGTTCTTTGTTAACACTTTGACGACCGGGTATTTGATTTCCATTCTTTCACGTAGAACCGGGCACATAATTAAATATTAGCTCTTAACTCTGAGTAAAACGGTATCAAGTCTATTACTAAAAAGCTAAATTTATATATTTTAAATCTCCGTGATCTTAAGAAAAATTTAGGATACGTGATAAAGTGCCTAACTGTAGTTACCATTAACTATCATTATCTGTAGTGTCCCAAGAGGTTAATATATTAATTGATAGAATACGACATGGACAATAAAATAAAATTAATATCGGATAGACATATTAACAATGCAGCATTGATATACTCGTTTAATGAAACACAAGGTATAAAAAGATAAAAGAAGGAAAGAAACATACGTTACAGATATAAAACAGGTTATAAAAGATGTGCCGAAGCGCTCGTCGCGCCATCTACGCCGCCATCTTGTTCGCACTCGTGGCGTAGCAAAATGGCCGAACCCTGTACTTCTCTATCTACGCTTAAGTACGCGTTTTTGCAAATTCTAATGAATATTTGAACTTCGAATACAAATTTTAGAAAAATTTGGCTCCATTCCAATGCCGTCTATTGTTTATATTCAGAGTTAAGGTATTCGAATACTTTTGGTAGTTATATACTTATAAATAAATCTTATTAATTACTGGAACTATACAATTATGAATCCTTACTTTTGGAATAGACGTAAGAAATTTATGACATAGGCCATGATCTATGATGCCATGGGATATGTCTAGATATAGTGGAAAAAACCCCAAAAATCCTGAGCCAGTTGTCAAGAAGAGACACGTACTCGGTTAGACGTACTCCCTCAAATGTTTCTAAAAGAAAGCTTTTAACCTCTGTTGCGATACGGCGAGTTTTATTTTACCCATGCTTTAATTTTAACTCAGTTTATCATTTTACAAACTACAGGAATCTAAAAATCTACCCTTATCTAGATCAAACGAGTGTCTTATTGTTCATCTGATACACCTCGTCGAATTATTTCCCAATTTTATCGCCACGATCTTAAAGTATCCCTTGTCTATAATCATTGTACTGTCTCAAACACTCGACACTTGTTAGTTGTGGATGAAATATCAATAACGATAAGAACAATTCTTTATTTAATTACAAAAATGATCAAACACAAATATTAAGTATAAATCTAATTGATTTCTCGCAATCACGCACTCACACCTATTTTCAATATGACAACTCACCTATGCTCTATCTCTATGGTTTGTTCTTTCTACTTTCATACATTACACAAACATACACAAATCACACACACCTCGATCATTACACGCATACTCATTTATCACAATAACCTGAATCCATTAAATGGAGGAAAGTTAAATTTTGATGACATTTACACTATCCCTGGTGAGATTGTCATGATCGGATTCACGAAGTTCTTGGGATTAAAATGATAGGAGATATCAGGGAATTATTGTTTCAGAGCAATTTTTAATTACTATGCCTTTTGCATGCTATATGATGAGATTAACCATTTGACTGCCACGCCGAAATCACATGTTTCCCCCAGGACACCAAGGGAATGCACCGCTAGATGCAATATTTGTTCTAATATGTTTTTGATGTTGTAATAAAAATTTTTAATCGTTCAATGGGGCACTTTTTAGTTCAAAGTATCTTTTAATTAGTAGTTATATTCAAAATGCACTAACTGCCAATTTTCATTCAACGTTGTTCAATGTAGTTTAAGTAGTTCAAGCACTCTAGTCACTATTGACCACCGTGGCATCACAGGAGAAACCGTGGCCGGTCATATATGACCAACGTGGCAGTCAAAGTGTTAACCTTCGATCTGCAGACAATCCCCACTTACTTCCTAATTCGCATATAAATATTGCCAATCATCCCAAAATGAGGCATTCTTAAGTAGTCGATTTGGAGCGACACTGTTAACCCTTGCCACGAGACGCGACGGGAGTGCATCGCTAGATGCAAGATTTGTTCTATTTTCTTTATTGATGTTCTAATAAAAATTTTTAATCGTTCAATGGGGCACTTTTTATTTCAAAGTATCTTCTAATTAGCGGTTATGTTCAAAATGCCCTAACTGTCAATTTTCATTCAATTTTTACAATTGTAAGTAATTCAAGCGTTCCAGTCACCATTGACCACCGTGGCGTCACAGGAGAAACCGTGGCCGGTCATATATGACCAACGTGGTAGTCAAAGTGTTAAATATTGGCATCCCATGCACACTTGTGTCACTCATCTCTTTCTTACAGCCATCGCTCCTTTATTACATCAACACGTATATATTCAAAATCCATGTTAACCATTACCACAGCGCTAACATATCCATTCCGTGTATCAAAAATCAGCGGTCTAAACGTTCAAATGCATCCATTACCCATTACGACATAAATCATGCACCGCAACGATCATCTCTACACTCTCCGCTTAAAATGCCAGCTGCATAATCCTTAAGCTACATCTTATATAAAGCCAAATCCTAATCTCGCCGGTTAGGTTAACACTTTGCCTTGACGTGACTTTGGTCCAGCGCGGCACAATGTTCCACTATGCTCCTGTTTTAACTCTTCCAATCGTCTTTTCTCGACATTCTTTAAGCAGATGCTTGTTCCGTTAGTCTCAAATATTAGTGCCTTTTTAAATAATAAGAATAGCGTAAATATGACCATCAGCAACTAGTAGAACCCGCGCGAAATTCACCTGCGGCGAGAAATGAGCGGCCGGTAAAGTGTTAAGAAGGTACATAAAATTACGACGACGCGTCTCGGATAATTAATCGTACTCGTCGGGGAACGTTATCGCGGATGGCTCGTAAACTCGCACGTTTCGGCTCGAAATCCCTCTCTAAAAGCGGATATTAATGCGCGTGTACGTCCTCGTGCATGCTGAAAAAAACCGGCGGACAACCAATATTGACGTTATTGACCGTACGATAATCAAGACATTTGCGTAATTAATGTAACGAGCAGGGAGAATCCGAGTCGCGGGCGACCCGAGGAAACAATGATTAAGTTTTATCTCGTTGGCGATGAGCGTTGCTCCATTAACGTGGACGGATCGAAAGCGCGCTATTAAAAGCGTCGGAAAAACCGACCGCGTTTCCGGCTTTCATTCAACGTTATCAGGCCTCGAAGAGCGAGAACCGATCGACGATGAAGGCAAAACGAGCTTAACGGGGCTCTTTGTCGACGGTTTCAATAAAAATGTCGGGCTGCTTAACCGGCTTAGAGCCACAATCGCGTAAATATGGAGTCGCTGCTGACGGATGGATTGATTTACGACCGAGTCCCCTGGCATTTTTATGGCCTCGCGATGCTTCATCTAATCGTTCGCTTTGTTGGCTTAAATGTGGCCTGCTTTGACGGAATTACGGTTCTTTGCACTATAGTTTCAGCTCTGCTGACGTTTAGGGCGTGGAATTAGTCGTAGAGTGGGCCTGACTCCTTTACAGTTAGGGTCTGCTACTGTTTCTCGAAAAAGTTAATAGCGATGCTTTGTTTATTTTGGCCCACATTGCTGTCTCAGGCCAAGCACTCGTCGTTCGCTTCACGTGGGTACCACGATCCCCGTAATGCGTATAATTCTTCGAACGAAGCGTTCGCAGCATGATGGATTCGAAGTGCATCTCATTGGGCTATTACGAAAGAGGTATTCGTGAGATGCATAACGGATCTTGCGGAAAAAACGCAGTAAGATCGTTAATCGAGTTGGACTATATAATGGATGGGTTCTCTGATGAATTAATGTTCAGACGAATACGCGAGAACAATCGGATAAGCGGGTTCTTATGAAAATTGTTCTCTTTTCCATACGTCTTATGATTCGTTGGAGTCGATCGTGCGATCGATTGCACAAGTGATTCTGTCAGTTCTGTCAGTTCTGTTTCTGTTCTATATTTAGGAATATATGTAGGGATACTGTTTGATTGGCAAGTATGAAGAATATGAGATGTTATTTTATTATAAAATATATATTTATCACTATTGGTTAAGTGGGACTAGGAGTTGTAGCGACCAATAGTTCACACTCTCGTCAATAGATGGATTTCTACTTGAAGGAGGTTCGCAAGTTCTCGGTGAATCCTCGACCTTTCATAGATACAAGTTCTTATGCTACCTAAATATCCCCTGTCTAAGATAGGGCCTGCTAGAAAGCCTTACTGACGAGTCCACTAGTAGGCCCAGGACGAAAACGCATCCCTTCTTTGCGCCTTTCTACCTGCTACCTGTCATAGCACGATGGCCAAGTGGATACCAACTGGCAGCACATAGGAATCACATAGTCATCATCGCAACAACGTGGGAGATGATCCCCACAAGTATAAACTGAAAGACTAGACTGATAACTGATCTATGATCACGCAACTGATTGACACTAAACTTTTCATTCGGACCGCGACAGTCATCGGTGACGTTTCGTGGATGCCACCAATAGGCGACGGTAGTATCCAGAGAATGTTTCATGGCCGCCGCCATTGGGCGGCAGTAGTACCGAAAGGTACAGTAGTAGTAAGCAAGGTATATGTTTCTTCTAATGCTTCTCTTGAGAGACTAACCGACTCCTCTAAGACACATCTGCAGCTGTACCCAATTCCTGAGAGAGTGTCAAGAGGGTACGCGACGCGGTTCATCCAAACCCCAACTCCCATCGAATGTTTATTCGTTCTAGGAATTTATATCTTATAAACTAGATTGATTTGTGACCACAGCTAAACTTATCTTTTCAGCCTACTGTAATTCAAAATGCGGTTCTTTCGCACAGACTATCATAAACGGATTTATCTCCTAATTAATTCAGATAATCGATATTTTGTTATAATTATAAAAGGAGAATATTTTTGACAAGTTTTACGGTTGCAGTACTAATTCATCACAAAACGCGTCCCTTAGGTATAACCAGAGTCTAGTCCGTGCGCATTCATATTTCATAAGCTCCGCAACAGCGCCGCGTAGCGGAGGATCGCGGTCCCTATTCAATTGCTGCGCCTGCCAAGGGTAATCCCCTATGCCGCCACAGTTCCACGCGGCGCTGGGTACTTCGAATGGGTGGTAGGGCCGGCTCGTAGTGATCAGGTGACGGTGTGGGCATAGTCGAAGCGTCGATGCTAGCTTTCACGTGTATCACCTGTGTTCGCCGGCTTGTGTGTGCGTGCGACCGAGCTAAACGGCTGGTTAAGCCCAAGATAAGCGAGATGACCCGTGTCGTCGGTAGCTTACGGAGCCATCTTTCTCTTATTCCTCCGTCCTCACAATGCCAGCGCTACTTTTTCACCCGGTTGCCTCTATCTTTACTGCTGTCCCGCCGGGTCAAGCTCGGGTTCTTCGCGAGTTTCGACCTCCCTGCAACTACTGCTGTTGCAGTGCTCTTGTTGGCTGCTGGGTAAACAGTCAGCTATTCTTCGTAATTATTTTACGTCGTCTGTTGCTGTACACGTGTACAGGTATCCGAGGTGTTGAATAAATAGGGGTCCAAGGGTTTCTGTTTTTCCTTAGCTGCATCGTGTTTGGCTTTTGCGTGAGTATGGCAGTCGTGACAAGTTTGTACATTGTTCGTTAAAGAGAATAGGGAATGATTGATAGATATTGTACCTAAAGTTAAGGGTACTAAGGGAAAGGAAGGTGATTTTTGGGAATTTAATCTCGAGAAGCGCCTTTCAGTCGCCATTTGATAAAATTTCGAAGCTGCATATTAATTAATATATCAACTTTAAAATAATATAACAGTGTATGAGGTATCGAAATTAAATAATTCTGCGTTTTAGTTATTATACGATTTCTTATTTACTGCTGAAAAGATATCATCAGCCTTATAGCAGAACATTTTTCAACTCGTACCTTTCTTTAGCCAAAAAATCGTCGAGCACAACGGGCTAGAATGACTTGCATTAATCTGTTAAGTATTACCGAAATATGGGTTCACCGTTTAATTAATTATTTAATTAATTACTTAATTATTTATTTAATATTTACTGACAAATCGAAAACTCGACACTCGATAATGTTACAGTACGTAAGGGTTAAAAGTAAAAACTGTAAAACTTTTTGATACGAGAGTTTGGATATATATTTTACTTGTGCTTAAATTACAGAAATAAATTTTTTTAATTGAGAGAAATAGAAATTATCGAAGTTATAATGTGATAAGTACAGGCTGGTTTTAAAAATGCATTATGATGACTGACATGATTCCTGTTTTGCTTATCATGAAGATTATAACGAGGCACGAAACTCTTTCTTTTTGAGAGAGATTTTGTAAGTACAGTGTTGTATGAAAGTATTCTCGAAGTTTATTTTGTATTAACTAGATATTACTCGTGTGAACTTGGAAAACGTAAATATTCGCGTGGGATACTCGTAAACCTGAAATAGAAAGTACCAAGTTTATTTTATATGTATTATGAAAGTTTATTGATTATGATATCAGAAAATTGGAATATTTCCGTTTTCTTTGTAGAAGTTAGAAAATGGAGGAAGTCTGCTAGACTCTTACGCGAGTACTTCCGGCTTTAGACCCCACACGAGTAATCCCTGGTTAAATATAGATGAAATCGATCTGAGAATATTTTGGTGAAAGAAATTTGGGAAGAATATCGTCACGAGAAATTTTTTAGTTTGAAAAGTTTCTGTTTTGCAAGAAGTTTTTTGTTGCATTCCTTCTTTTGAATATAGCACTTACATACGTACTTAAGTTAGATGTCATCGTGCAATGATTCATAGAGGTATGTTCTCAGTTTTAGTATTATTTTTATAATGTATTTCTGTAAGGAGGTATAATATTATTTAAAAAATAATATATCTTACATTTCAATTATTGTTTTAGAATGTTTATTTATCAAGTTTTCTTTATTCCTCTTGGTGTGCATTATAAATCTTAGATTTCTTTTCTTTTTATTGTACTGTGTGATGAAGTTGCTTGTGATGAAATTTTTTAATATTCAAATTCCAACAGTTCGCCTAATTTTTAATTACTAAAGAATTAATGGGTAAATAAAACCTTTAATTATTATTTAAGTTTTCTTTCTACCTCTGGGTGTGCACTATGAATCTTAGATTTCTTCTTTCTTTTCTGTGTTCTGTGATGAAGTTGCTAGTGGTGAAATTTATTAATATTGAAATTGTAACAGTTCTTAGCCTAATTTTTAATTACTAAACATTCAATGGGTAAATAGAACCTTCAATTATTGTTCAAGTTTTCTTTATTCCCCTTAGTATGCATTATAAATCTTAGATTTCTGTTTTCTTTTTATTATACTCTGTGGTGAAGTTGCTCGTGATGAAATTTCTTAATATTTAAATTCCAACAATTTTTTCCCTAATTTTTAATTATTAAAAATTCAATGGGTAAATAGAACCTTCAATTATTGTTTTACAACGTGTATTGATTAAATTTCCTTTATTCTTCTTGGTGTGCACTATGAATCTTAGATTTCTTTTCTTTTTATTATACCCTGTGATGAAGGTACTAGTAATGAAATTTTTTAATTTTAAAATTCCAACTTAGTACCTCGCCTAATTTTTAATTATTAAAAATTCAATGGGTAAATAGAACCTTTTATTATTATTTTAGAACGTATATTGATTAAGTTTTCTTTATTCCCCTTAGTATGCATTATAAATCTTAGATTTCTGTTTTCTTTTTATTATACTCTGTGGTGAAGTTGCTCGTGATGAAATTTCTTAATATTTAAATTCCAACAATTTTTTCCCTAATTTTTAATTATTAAAAATTCAATGGGCAAATAGAACCGCGATACTGTTATACTGATCACTGTCCTAAAATTCCTGTTGATCAACCAAGATCCGGCACAGACACTGACAGTGACAAGAGGAAAAAAAAGTTGAACTGGGAATAGAGTGCAGCACGTGTCTGTCGTTACTTAGAAAGTTTCTTGCTAGAAGTCGTAACTGGTGACGGAAAATGGATATTTTATGAGAATTCAGGCAGAAGAAAAGGTCATCGGTAAATCCTAGGTAGTCTACAATAGCACAGGCACAAAGAAGTATTCGCGTGAAAGAGGACGTTCTTTATAAAAGTCTGTGTGGAAATGGATATTTTCTACTACGACAGACTTTATCACAGGGATAGACTGTTATAGAAATCTTGCAGCGAAAATTCGAGCGTTTATAAAAATAATTAATTAACAAATTACTTCGGAAAAATCTATTTTCTGAAGGAAAAATTGGAAAACTTACAAGTTGATAAGAATAATCTTGTCATTCGATGCAGCATTGGAAGTTGACAAAAGATTTCTTAAATTATATTTTCTACTTCTCATAAAAATAAAGTACAGTCTTCTCGAGAAGAATTAAATATTTAAGATCACGAAGCAGATTTGAAAATGGGTTTTTCATTTTGCAATCCTATAAAATATACTATGTACTTAGATAAAATTCAATTTTTGCACAAAAAGTAGCAAAATCTGTACACAAAAAGATAAAATATTTTGATTAATTAATTACATGTAATATAAATGTTTGATTAATTAAATTCCTGCCAGTTGTCATATAACATATACAGGGTGTCCCCCAAAAATATATGCACACTTTGCATGATTATAAAGACAGTATATATTTAGATGGATTACACATTAAGAGTACAAATTAAAGAAGACAGATGTAGAATTTGTTTAGTTAGCGTAAATGTTGAAATTGATGCCCATTTTGAACCAAACATTGCTGATAACACGAAGCGTTCTAAATTAAAAGAAATAAGGTATTAAAGTGTATATAGTTTTTTCGGACACCTTGTATATGTAATCCAAGAGAGAGTACATTGAACATACGTCTAATGTCAGAAGAAAATATATAAAATATAAATAATATCTGAACATTCTGGTCCTATCGCATTTTCCTGTCATGAGATATCATTTATCTGATGATAAGTGTAATTGTACGTAGAATTACTATAGAGATTAAATATATGGATTAAAAATCCTAATTTCAAGAAAACCATTAGTTCTTCGATTCCTATCTGACGTATTGTCCATCCATTATGAGTGAACTTACTTTTCTAGATATTTATAGTCCAAAGTCATTCCATATACGCAGAGCTAATGATCGAATCGAGGATAAGATACTTTCTAACCTTTTCGAATGACGTACATACTGAGTAATTATTTCTGAAAAGCCATAATTGAGCGTATAGCATGCTCGAATATTCGCGCATAAATTATTTTTGTATGAAAAAGAAAAGAAAAGAAGAAGAATATATTATTTTTACAACACTTATTATGGTACCACATGAAAATCGTCAATAATCAGCGTTCAATTTACTGTTTCTGAAACTGTTAATAAACTGGACTAATAAAGAGTATAATTTTCAATTATCGTTACTATCGTAATTAGAGTAGGCAGGAATAAATCGTGGGATCAACCAATGGAAATGACGATAACAGTAATGTATGTATAGTAAACTTCTCTTATGACTGTGCAACGACTGAAATAATATTTTTGTAAATCCATAAAAGAAAAATATGAAATAATTATAAAATTACACCGGTAAATCGATGAAATAAGAACATTGATTGAAATCTGTGAGTTTGCTGTTTAACAATTGTATATTTATTATAATATACACACGTCACAAAAATTATAAGGATTAGGTATGTGTGGTGAAATTTCTCTTAACCAATTAGCTGCCACGATCCCCATTTGAGGATTTTGGAATTTTACGTACACCACTTGGCGCCAAAAATATATTTGGCACTCCTGACAGTTTAGTTTTATTCTATATATATCAGTCAATATCGTATGTAGCAGAAAGTGTGTATTCTGCGCTTCGTTTCTATACAACAAGCGAACAAATTTGAAATTCGCGTGTAAGTTGAACGGAACAGAATTGTCATACTTGAAGCATTATATTTTTGGTTTGGTTTTTATATTATAACGAAATACCGTACATAAATATGTAATTTAGAGGTTATAGTAACGATTTGTTACTTTCTCAGTCTTTTGTTTTTTATTGAAATGATTTTATCCATCATTTTATAACGATACCCATTTTGGGGTTTTTTCAAAAATATCAAATATTTTCGAAACGAAACGTAATTTGAATATAATTATACCGTTACACGACCTTTTGTGCATATATATAACTTATTCTGCCACAAATTTCGAGAAAAGAAATTTGGCAGCTAATGGGTTAAATAATTTTTTGATAGTATAATAATAACGTGTTTTATAACTCTCAGCGATATTCCCACGAATTATGTTATTTGCGTTATATTATTTCTGGTATCTCGACACATTGCTGACGTTCGAGATCTTTCCGTTTCACGATACATTGCCCAGAAACAGAAAGGGGAGATTCGCTATCTTCCATCGCGTCATTCATTCTAACAGATATTCCATTCTAATACTTTCAGTAAGTTTTATTTTAGAGCGCCGTCGAAGGGACGCAATAACTTTTGTTTTCAATGGGACGGTTCAGTGCGGGGCAGAATATGAGCATTGCTGAAAGAGAATTGTCTGAAAATTTACGATTCGCTCTAAAACACAATAGGATTAAGGATATTTCCCGGGAACTAGCCATAACCTGTTTTTAAATATTACTCGAATTTAACTCGTGGTTAAAATTTGTTGAAAATATTCCACGATTTAAGGAATTTTTGAAAATGAAAAATTTTGACTTTACTGCGCGAAATTCGATGTTTTCATTATTTTGAATTAAATATTAATCATTATTGTTGTAGGAGGGACATTAGCTAATTGTCACAATGCATAAATTTGTTTTTGAAATTCTTGTACTAAAATATATAAACATAATAGTACTTAATGTACATATATATTGAAGTATATTTTGTATTTAATATTTTTCATGAAGTTCTATCGGTGTCTTGTTTTGTCGTAGTATGGGAGCCATTTTTATACTACGTAGTAAATTGGGGTGGTTGCCACGAGTAAATTAGGGTTGGTGATACGTACTACTTCGAAGAAAGAACTGGAAAAAAAACATGTGAAAAGAGAAAAAATACAGCAAAATAGTAGCTGAGTAAAGAGGATTTTTATTTAAGAATATTTAAATAATCAGAATTTTTATAAAATTTGCAAATATATCTTATATGTATACAGAGTGTCCCAGTTATAGTGGTACAACTGGGAAGGGAGTGATCCCACATGCAGAAACGAATCGAAAAAAAAAGAATAAAATTTTTTTATTTAAAGCACTAATATTCAATATTTTGATGTTTTTTTGTCTCTTTTTAAGGAAGTTGTAATGTTTTGCTTTTTTGGATTGCATGTACTATAGAAAGACTCGTAGGAAATGATAAATAAAATGCTCTTAAGTACAACGTAAATAGTCGATAGTTAACGTGTTGGACTTACTTGGTTAATTGTGATTCATTGTTAGTAAAATATATTAGATAAGTGTGATTTTGCGTATTCATATTGACGATTTAACCGTCTATAGCGATAACGATAATGCTGGTTTCTAAGTTTGTCACTTGACTCTCGCCCTCACAATGACGAGGATTCTTTTGTGCTTGTATCGATGTTTTACACATCAATTTGCATTCACTTGTCACGTTTACGACAATCTGCATTTGTTATACTCCAAAAATAAAACGTATACGATGGTTCAGAAACAATCAAAGCAAGAATCACTTTCGAGCAGTGTATTCCTTAGTTAGTACCTCTTTCGTACGTTTACGTTTTTCGTTGAACAATATAATAAGTCTTATTATTTTGTAACTTTTTATCCATATAATACGAGTGAAGTTTTTAACGAGTATATTGCTGACCCTCTATCAGATTATTCGATACATTCGGAAGATTCTGACATACGAGTCGAGGACAGTGATAGCGGTTTGGGTCCAAGGAGAATATCAAGAGCTGTTCCATTACAATATTCGAGTGATTCCGACGATTCTAGTAATAGCGAAATGTCCACAGAATGACGAATGTGCAATGAAAATATGGTATTTTAAGAAAATGTATAAGTTTGAAATATTTTCTTTAGCTACTCGTTGTTCGGAAACAAGCGAATGAGGCCGGTGCTCAGGCTTTAAATGCCTCATATGCCGCCGGCGCTCAGTGTGTTAATAAAATATCCATCGAGAATCCATAGACTGCAAAAAGTTTCTAGTTTGCTCACAGTCCTAGTGCTGGAATTATCAATAAATGCTACAAATAATTCGGTGCAACATCAAATCAAGAGTCACGAAGACTTTATATTCTGTCAGCAATCCTCTCCATCAACTTCCCAACAAGTTTCTCTCTCCCAAACTTCTCAAAACCCCAAGAAATCAACCCAAAACCCCACGAAGGATGTTAACAAGCCAGAGATCCCGGTGAACTTTATCTCGCTGATGCTTTTTCCAGGTCACCATTCGCGCTAAACGTTCCCATGCTATGCGGGTTAATTCTCATGGCGCGAACAGAGGCATACATACGGCGGAGCGCGAAGTCGAGGGGTGCGAATTTCGCGGGGAAACGTGATACAACGAGGTTAGATGCGTCCCCAGTCTCTGCCACCCAGTTTAGAGTGGACCGCATTGTCGTCTATACGACCGCGTATATGCGGTGAGGCTAACTTTGCCTGCTGCTCGCAGAGCCCCTGGGGGCTCCGATGATGTAAATGCGGAAATCTGATACTATTCTTCTTCATTCTTCATGCGCGAAATTTCGAACGTACATCGAGCGAAATCGGCGAGATAGAAGGGATGGAAAAGGAACGGGGAAAGGACGTCTCACGAACTGGCGCAGGTTCAGGGACGCGGATTTTGAAAGTTCTCGCTGTATGTCCAGTCGAACTTGCTCGTGCAGAATTGACTCGTTTGATGTTGATCGATTTCGAATTTCGTTTCTATGCTACGTCGATGGGTTTCGATGGCTTTCGATGGTATATCGTGAGTTTCTAAGAGAGTCTGTGACGAAGCAGGCTTTTCGATGTTGGAATTTCTTCATTAGGTCTTGGAATCATTAGAATTTTGAGAGAAGGAGCGGTTTTCGAGAGACTGTTGAACAGCATTTGGAAGTAGAGATAGATTGTTCGTAGCTCATTGATGTTGAGTGGGTTTGAACTTAAGTCTGTGACACAGTAAATTATTTAATGTTGCCATTTTTGGATCGGGTCTTGGACCCATTAGAACTTTGAGAGAAGAGTGGTTTCTGAGAGGCTGTTGAACAGCATTTGGAAGTAGAGATAGATTGTTCGTAGCTCATTGATGTTGAGTGGGTTTGAACTTAAGTCTGTGACACAGTAAATTATTTAATGTTGCCATTTTTGGATCGGGTCTTGGACCCATTAGAACTTTGAGAGAAGAGTGGTTTCTGAGAGGCTGTTGAACAGCATTTGGAAGTAGAGATAGATTGTTCGTAGCTCATTGATGTTGAGTGGGTTTGAACTTAAGTCTGTGACACAGTAAATTATTTAATGTTGCCATTTTTGGATCGGGTCTTGGACCCATTAGAACTTTGAGAGAAGAGTGGTTTCTGAGAGGCTGTTGAACAGCATTTGGAAGTAGAGATAGATTGTTCGTAGCTCATTGATGTTGAGTGGGTTTGAACTTAAGTCTGTGACACAGTAAATTATTTAATGTTGCCATTTTTGGATCGGGTCTTGGACCCATTAGAACTTTGAGAGAAGAGTGGTTTCTGAGAGGCTGTTGAACAGCATTTGGAAGTAGAGATAGATTGTTCGTAGCTCATTGATGTTGAGTGGGTTTGAACTTAAGTCTGTGACACAGTAAATTATTTAATGTTGCCATTTTTGGATCGGGTCTTGGACCCATTAGAACTTTGAGAGAAGAGTGGTTTCTGAGAGGCTGTTGAACAGCATTTGGAAGTAGAGATAGATTGTTCGTCGCTCATTGATGTTGAGTGGGTTTGAACTTAAGTCTGTGACACAGTAAGTTATTTAATGTTGCCATTTTTGGATCGGGTCTTGGAATCATTAGAATTTTTAGAGAAACCTATTTTCTAAGAGGCTGTTGGACAGCATTTGGGAGTAGAGATTGAATACTCGTTGCTCATCGATGTTGAGTGGGTTTGGACGTAAGTCTATGACAAAGCAGGTTTTTTGATGTTGCAATTTTTTGATCGGATCTTGGAATTATTAGAATTTTGAGAGAAACCTGTTTTCTAAGAGGCTGTTGGACAGCATTTAGGAGTAGAGATTGAGTACTCGTTACTCATCGATGTTGAGTGGGTTCGAATGTAAGTCTGTGACAAAGCAGGTTTTTTGATCTGTGATATTTTAATCAGGTCTTGGAATCATTCGAATTTTGGGAAAGGCGTGTTTTCTAAGGGGCTATTGAACAGCATTTAAGGATAAAGATAGAGTACTCGTCGCTCATTGATGTTGAGTGGGTTCGAATGTAAGTCTGTGACAAAGCAGGTTTTTCGATCTCGTGATATTTTCATCAGGTCTTGGACTCATTCGAGTTTTAAGGGAAGTGTGGTTTCTGAGGCTGCTGAACAGAATTTGGGAGTAGAGATTGAGTACTCGTTGCTCATCGATGTTGAGTGGGTTTAGACTTAAGTCTATGACAAAGCAGGTTTTTCGATGTTACGATGTTTTATTCGGATTTTGGAATCATTCGAATTTTGAGAGAAACCTGTTTTCTAAGAGACTGTTGAACAGCGTTCAGGAATAAAGATAGAGTACTCGTTGCATTCCATACGTATGGAATGTTATTTTATTATGCTACTTTCAGTTTCAACCTATGTATCTTAGAAAATAGAGAATATCCCGAAATTCCCAAATGATCACACTGTTTCTTAACTTTTATCAGTAAGTGTATACATATATTCTGCATTACTGCGTATACTGAAATGTATCTACATCACGTCTTCTTCTTCTTCTCTTCCTTCTCCTCTCTGTCTTTTTGATTCTCTCTTTTTTTATTCAAATTATTAAATACGACGGCTACCTAGGTGGCGCTGTTGACGCTCTTTACCCAACAGTGCTGCAGCTATACTAGCGAAAGCCGAGAAAGCAAAGCAGTGAAACTAATTCGACATATTTGACCACGTCCATCGAATCTATCACGGCAGTGAACATGCTAAAACAAAATCGCTTTTCCCAGCCTCACTGAAGTCACTCCTCTTCGTAGCATAAATCCCAAGGAATCTTTTCAGTCACCCAACACCATCCAACGAACCAGGCTTTGGCGATCTCAGACCCAGAAACCGCAGCTGTATGCAGTACCCTAACGCGTCCGCGTTCCCACGAATTCCGTAGGACAGTGAAAACGCTGAACCGAAATCCGAAAGCTAAATTTTCCCCAGAATCTCCCCACGCTCGCTTGTCCCGTGTCTGAGCCCTTTTACGGTCCGCGACGAGCCGTACGTTTGCCGCAATTTATTTAAACGTATGATAATGCGGTTAAACGCGAATCCGCATCTCGTTGCCGGTCCATCCTCCTCTCCTGCATTTTTCCACGCGCCTCCAGTCCATGAAATCTCGCTGTTCGTTCGGGAATCGGCGCCGGGGTGAAATACTAACCGAGGATTTTCGGATTTGCATCGTCAAAGAGCGAAGTGAGGGACCTGGCTGAACGATAAAGTTAGCCCTGAGTGTACAGGGTGAGTCTGGCTACTGGCTACAGACTCTATTCTGGATCAACTACAGGAATTTTATGGGAGATCTGTGTTTTTCCTTCTGTGGTTAGGCATATTTCGAGAATTCTTTCAGTGCATTTCTATGTTTTTAACTTGGAATCTTTTGACTTTAAGTTTCAACTTCTTTGAATTTTTTGAGTTGATTGTATCTGTTATGTCGTATTTATATAGCGAATTTTTGGTATGATACACTATATTTTCAACACGTTTTGCATTTCCACGTATTTTTCGGTTTATATTTAATCATTTTATTTTTAATTTCAACCTGCATAATTTTGCAATGTTAATATTTAATAGTTTTGATGAATTATTTCTAGCTTTAGTAAACGTATTTTCATTAGATTTTTCGTTTGATATTTAATAATTTTATTTTTGATATCAACCTTTATAATTATGCAGTGTTAATACTTAAAATAGTTTTGATCAATTATTGCTAACTGTAGTAAGTATATTTTCATTAGATTTTTCGTTTTGTATTTAATAATTTTATTTTTAATGTCAATCTGCATAATTTCGTAATGTTAATATTTAATAGTTTTGATCAATTATTGCTAGCTTTAGTAAATATATTTTCATTAGATTTGAAAGAGTTGGATAGTTTTGTATCTTTATTTTCTATACTAGTTTTATGACACGCTGCATTTTCAATGTATTTTACATTTCACGCATAGTATATTTTTCGTTTTATATTTAATAATTTTATTTTTAATATCAATCTGCATAATTTTGCAATATTAATATTTAATAGTTTTGATGAATTATTTCTAGCTTTAATAAAAGTATTTTTATTAGGTTTGAGATAGGGTTTATAATTTTGTATTTTTATTTTTTACAGTAGTTTTTTGTTTCATAAAACGTGGATTCTCATAACACATTTTCTTACCATGAAATTCACTTCTATATTATGCAAAAGATATATCTATCTTCCCTGTGTTATTTTGCGAATACAGGGAATGTTTATTAAAAAGTCATTCAACTTTTGATGCATTTGATCACTTAACATTTTACGATAAGTAAGCAAACATTTCGTAATTTCATTTTCAGAATTATTTTTATATTTTCTGATACTTTGTATTAAGGAACTAGAAGATATATTCTAGCCCAGGTGTTCCATCACGAAGCACATAAAAGTACACGTGAGGCTCTTGCTGGCAGGTTTATAACTCGATTGCGAAGCAAGAGAAGATCTATTTTTGAACGAAAGTCTTAGAGCATTAGCGGCTGCAGCATTAGCTTCTTTGATAGCGAGAAATATTAGAATTTTTAATTCCCTTCGTGTCAAATACCCAAAGACAAATTTCATAAATTTCACTGAGAGTTCTGTCATATATATATATATATATATCATATCTAATTTAAATTTTTTAAATGATCAAACTTGGAAAATATGGGTCTCTAGGTAATGCATATGAAGGAAATTAAGAATTCTAAAAATTTTACCCGAGGGTACTAATATATCTGTATCATTCCTATTTTAATTTTTGAAAATAGCTAAGTTTGGAAAATATGGATCTCTAGTTATTGCGTATGAACGAAATTAAAAATTCTAAAATGTTCAGATGAGGGTTGTATTACATCTGTATCATCCTTAGTTTAATTTTTGAAAATAACTAAGTTTGGCAAATATAGATCTCTAGGTATTGCATATGAAGGAAATTAAATCTTCCAAATTTTCTCAAATTTTAACCGAGAGTTACATTACGCCTATATTATTTCAAATTTAATTTTCCAAAATACCAAGATTTTGACCTGAAGTAAATTTCCCGAAATTCAGGAAGAATTTGAAACATCCGATGCCCGGTTAGATGTCGCCCCAGTCTCGTGAAAAAGGGGTGCACATTAAAGATGCATGGAAAAATGGACGTGGTCAATTTTTCACTGAAATATGAACATTTTTGATGTTATTGAAACAACGTGCATCTTTGACAAACTCTAAACAAGGTTTAGACACTGTGATAGTTTGGTCACTCGAGCAGATTCACCCTCGTTTTCAATTTATATGTTCCAACATACCCCACGGACGTATACTTCTGCATACACGCCAACGATCAAGTCTACACTCACAATTATACATTCAAATAGAAGTCTACTGCGGAGTTATATCTGTCCGAACTCGTCGAGGAACGTACAGTTGGTGTAACTGAAGTTTACATAATAGAAGTTTACCGATTTTCTAAACTACCTGCAGTTCGACGTTCAAATAAAATAGAACTCTATTTATTAAAACGAAGTTTTAATTAAGGTTTAATTAACTGAACTCTCTGTGCATGTAAATGCAAAGTCGTAATATTTGAGAGACGAGAAAAATCGTCGAATTTATTTTGCTATGAATCTTTTGGTTTTTCGACGAGTTTATACAAATGGAGTTCTATCGTCATAGAAGATCATATTTCAAAACAATCAATAGGAAGTCAGTTAACTCTTTGAGGCACGCTGGGATTAACCCTTTGCACTCTGGAGTTTCGTTTTATTTTATTGCAATTATATCGCATAGGATAAAAATTGTAGGGCAAAAATTTATTTTTATTGCAATTTTATTGCATAGGATAAAATTATGTTTATATATAGTCTTTCTTACGATATTCGGTCACACGTTTACTGTCATTGAATTCTGAATTGCAACGACTTATCCAACTACTCTCTCGCGTGTTCTCTCTTCTTTCATACATTACATATATATACACAGTCTGTATCACACTTCATTCGTTACACGCATGCTCGATCCACTCATTTTTCCTCACAGACATCGCTCACTTTTACATCTATATATGTATTAACCGTTTGCACTCGAGAGGCGCCCTTCAGTCGCCATTTGATAAAATTTCGAAGACCGATATTAATTAATGCGTGAAATTTAAGATAATGTAACTGTGTGCGAAGTATCGAAATCAAATAATCCTACGTGTCGATTATTATACATTTTCTTCTTTACTGCTCAAAAAAATATCGTCAACTTTATAGCAGAAAATCTTCGAACTTCTACTCTTCTTTAGCTAAAAAATCGTCGAGTGCAAAAGGTTAACCCTTTCGTTACGGAGTCCATCACCACGGAGTCCCTTCTGTAGAACGAAGCGCCGTGTCAAAGGTGGAAATATTACAGTCTTTAGTATTGGCAACCTTTAGCATTCGGGGACAAGTCTTTTGAAAGAAAGAAAAAGGAAAAGGAAAACCTATTATCGCAATAGCGTTTGCAATTCTTTGTGAAGGGAGCTAAGCTGAACGGGAGCACGTATCTTAATTTTTGACTCAATTTTTGTGACCGGTGACTGTAGTCACCCGTTGTGTGTAGATGGCGTCTCGTAGTTGGTGACCATAGTCATCCGTCGTGTGTAGATGGCGCCTCGTAGTTGGTGACCATAGTCACCCGTGGTAGCGAAAGGGTTAAAAGTGTCCCACCTTTTTGATGCACCGTAATGAATGGCGAGACATTTTTAGTCCAACCTGGAAATATTGCAATAGCTGCATGCGCATAGGTTTATATTTCGTCTTATTTACGTAAAGCAGTTGGTCAATATTCTGAACGGCAATCGACATTCATTGCTAGTTCAAATAGAATTCTACTGTACATTCGAATCTCAATGAGAACGTCCTATTATTTTATCATTTTATCCAAGTGCAAGGTCCAAGAAAATTTAACTTAATTAAACGAATTAACAATGAATATTCATTACAAATTCAATAAACAGAATTCTACTTTACATTCGAATCCTCAGTGAAATTTTGCTCCCTTTGTATTAATTTATTCAAATCCAATTGATCTAAACCTTCGATTCAACACGAGAACCTTCGACTTGAAATGAAGAAAATTTAACTTGATGAAACGAATAGCAATTAATATGCATTACAAATTCAATAAACAAAATTCTACTTTACATTCGAATCCTCAGTGAAACCCTGCTATTTTTGTATTAATATATTCAAATGCAGCTAATCAAGACCTTCGCTTTAACACGAGGACCTTTAAGTTGAAATCAAGAAAATTTAACGCGATTAAACGAATAACGATTAGCATGCATTAAAAGAATATTTTGAATATTATGCATTATAAGAATATTATATTATAATAGTATGAATTAAAAGAAATAGATTTCTATCGCAATTCGAATTCTCAGTGAAACTCTGCTTCCTTTGTATCAATATATCCAAACCCAAATGATCAAAACCTACCACGAGAGCTTTCCACTTGAAATCAAGAAAATCCTAGGGAAATTTTCGATAAAGTTTCTCGCTATGTACACTATGTTCCAGAACCGCTTTATCGCATTTAACGTGGTTAAACGAACCACAATCAATATTCATGGTAAATTCAAATAAATATAACTCAACTATAGTTTCGAATCCTTAAAGAAACCCTACTATTATTACGTCATTTTATCCAAGTCCAAACAATTGGATCTTCAGTGTAGCACAGGAACCTTCAACTTGAAATTAAGAAAATTTAACGTGGTTAAACGAACCACAATCAATATTCATGGTAAATTCAAATAAATATAACTCAACTATAGTTTCGAATCCTTAAAGAAACCCTACTATTATTACGTCATTTTATCCAAGTCCAAAGAATTGGATCTTCAGTGTAGCACAGGAACCTTCAACTTGAAATTAAGAAAATTTAACGTGGTTAAACGAATAGCAATCAATATTCATAGTAAATTGAAATAAATATAACTCAACTATAGTTTCGAATCCTTAAAGAAACCCTACTATTATTACGTCATTTTATCCAAGTCCAAAGAATTGGATCTTCAGTGTAGCACAGGAACCTTCAACTTGAAATTAAGAAAATTTAACGTGGTTAAACGAATAGCAATCAATATTCATAGTAAATTGAAATAAATATAACTCAACTATAGTTTCGAATCCTTAAAGAAACCCTACTATTATTACGTCATTTTATCCAAGTCCAAAGAATTGGATCTTCAGTGTAGCACAGGAACCTTCAACTTGAAATTAAGAAAATTTAACGTGGTTAGACGAATAGGAATGAGCATTCGTTACAAATTTAAATAAACCCAATTTTTCCATATATTCGAATCCTCAACGAAACCCCGATATCACTGTGTCATATAATCCAATTCCAACCGATGTAAGCTTCAGCCCGGAGGAATCCGCAAGAGCCTCCCAGCTGAGAACAAGTAAATTGATCGCGGTGAAATAAATCTGAAGCGGTATTTACCACAAAAGTTCGTGTCTCGGTCGATGAGACAACGGGGACAGATGACACCAGTTGCTGGGATCACCCTGTATAGACGCGGCTGCGAACCGGAGTCGGCTGTGCTGGTCTCGCACATGCACCTCCGGCCTTATTATGTCGCGTTCCTCCGTGAATTTCGCGCCGCACGACTTTGCACACCGGCAGAGAATAAGCCTTATCTATATTTAGATAAACGATACCGCGGACCGTACAACTATAAATTATGAGAAATCCCGCGGAATTCTCTGTAAAATATATACACGCCTGTTAACGATCCGTTTCTTTCCCCTTATCGTCTCTCCTCTCTCATTCTTTTCCCTTCGTCTACGTTGATGCAATCTTTCGAGTTACCGCGCTGCCAGACTTTAAATCCTAGGGAAATTTTCGATAAAGTTTCTTGCTATGTAAACTATGTTTCAGAACCGCTTTATCGCATTTATTCGCTCGTGTGACCAAATGATTGACAGTCGATGATATTATAGTATAAAGATGGAAGGATCGAATAGCAGAGGTGTGCACAAAAATGGTACAAAATTGGTGACAGTCTTCAGATTCAAGGACTACTAGGAAAAATAGGAAGAAGTTAAATTTTTGAGGAACGTCAGTCTGTTCTCCAGAATTATATGTCGCTAGTTGATAAGTTAGGGATGCTATATAAAATAACGATAGAGAAAAAGTAGAAAACTGTGTTTTTGTTTGGATTTTCTGTATCTATAAGTGTTACCAGATGAGGTAGTACTGTGCGTTCGGGAAAAGAAGGCACAGCGTGTTTACATCCTCCGTTGACACTCCCTTGATCATAGGTAGTGACCGATATTGGTCGAAAACGGTGACCGATGATTTAAATTCTGAGAAGACTGCGGGAAAGTTTGGGAAGCTTCGATTACAGGCTTTAGATACTTCTTTTAATAGTTTAATTAAATTAACAAATAACGTCTCCGTTCGTCTGGTCGTTGTTATTTATATATTGTCGCTTGTTCGTCGGCCATTGTTATTTCGCCAGTATAGAGTTTTTCACAGCTACTCGTCGGCCCTCACCAAGTTACCGATGACGGGCCACGACCCTTGTAGATGTTCAGTCTAACTTGTCTAACAATATATAAATTGAAATTTATATACACTATTTCGGGAGAAATAAATTAGGAACCGATCGATGACCTATGCGTGAAATTTTTCTAGAAGCAAATCGAAACAGATACCGTTACGAAAGGCCATTTTTGGTAGCAAAGCTAAGTTGCGCGGTCTCTACGGGGAGGTGAAACGCGGGTCAACGAAATCGTAATTGTCGCGAAGGGTGAATCGCGAATCCGGAAAATGACGTGCTTTTTATGGGAGCAAATCGCTAATGGGATGAATCATATCAGCCAATTAGCGATTGGAAAAAGCACGCCATCGAGCTTCGCGAAAAGCATAAAAAGCAGGACTCTCGACGACACAGGGAGAGTCCTGAGTGAAGAAGGGTCGAAGAGTCCTCATAGAAATAGATTGTGACCGACACGGGCGTGAGTGGTTCGGTGTTGGAGAGAGTCGAACTAGAGCGTGTTTCCGTGTGTTATAGTTACGTTATTTTAGCGTTCTTTTCTCGCGTTAAATTAGTTTTCCGAGTTTAGCCTTCGTATTATTCTGTTCATATTGCTCTGTCCGTTTTCGATGTCTCAAAACCTTTCGCGCTGACCCGATATTCCTTCGATTAAACAAGGAACATATAAATATTTAATTCCTGTACGCTGAGGACGATAAAACCTGTTTTCGGCATCCTACGATATAAATTGAATTATATATATAAATTGAAAGCTTTTCAAAGTATTTCGAATCCCATCACTAGTCTCAGGAATCCCAAAATTGTCAAGATTTTGTAGACTTTCGAGGCTTCCAAGACCTAATCGAGTCATTCGAGAGATCTCCCAGGCTTTGGATCACGTTAGAATTTTCTGTTATATATATTATATTCTATATAGGCAGGAACGATTCGAAATATTCGAAATCCAGTTTGAATTCTTAGAATTCTCAACGCCATTAGGATTTTGAATATTTTCGAGAGCTGTCGAAGTTTTCAGGAGTTGTAGGTTCTAGAATATATTTAAAATTATTCGAACTTTGCATGCATATGTAGATTCGCAGCGATTTGAAGTGTTTGAAATCCCATCATTACCTGTGACAGTCACGGACTGACTAACTTGCGTGCGACACGCCAACTCGTAAGTGTCATGGACTGGGCGTTTAACCTTTTGCGGACCAAATCATATTCAACACTGTACCCTAACTGGTTCATAGGCAGGAACCTACTCTGAAACGCTATTCAACATTTCTCTCTATTTTTATATTTTTTCTTTTAACCAATGACATGTCTGCCTTCGCGTATTTCTGATAAATTAAGTTATTACACAAAATACTGTGTTTTATAATATCGATACTAATGAGAATGGAGTAAAATAGAATATCGAATCCGAATTGACACAGGGTCACAATAAGTTAAGGGGTTATAGTGACTAAACTATTATAGTAACTAATCCATAAATCTATAATCAGTTAATTACCAAACAAATGTCATAATTATTTTTCATGTGTAGACGTCACCATGTTTATTAAAAATTAGAAGTAGGAAAAAGAGAAATTATTAAAATTATTATTTAAATTAATTTATTAAAATAAATTATTTTACGAATTTTTAATAAAAATTTAATAAAGTAATAGAGAATATTTTTATAATCTGTAGGTAATTTTTCACACGTTGTATAGTATATGTAAACGTATGATTTATGTTTAAAAAGAAATCAAAGAGGTTAGTCCTAGGGATATTAACTCTTCGTAGATCAGGTTGGCTGAGACTATACTATATTACTATAGTTCCTCAAGCTTTTCTGTCGTCGAAATATTTATTGATTCATGGAGGCTTCCACGATGAAGCTCCTACTAATGTGAACAAATGTGCGGGTTAATGATCTGTTATGCTGCATGTGACCTGCTCGAATCATGTGTAATAAATTCTCTAGCTTGGACTTGGAACCATGATTTCGAGCCAAGCTATAATGACTCAGTAGTTGGTGACCAAAATCATTGGAAGGATTATTAGAACAGGTCTTCGATTCAAAAATTAGAGTAGATCTCTGATCTCTGAATTTACTTTCAACCTAATCTACCTAAAATGTGTACCCAAATATAATGAATAATAATTAAAACGTGGCACCAACCTAATAATATTAGTCACTGAAGAAGTAAAATTCTGAAATAAGTCATTCTGATTCATCGGATAATTCTAGTTAAATCGTATAGATCATTTTAAACAGCTGATCAGCAGTGTGGTCCATTCTAAAAAATTTTTTGACATTTCAGATATCTTCTAGCTTCTCAGTATATATCTATAGCATTGACATTTAATTTTCCTGAATATTCTGTTATTTATTAATTTATTTCTACGATATAATTTGAAGAACGATCGCGAATCGAATGAAAGGAAATGACAGGGTGAAGTTGTTCAAATGATTTTTCTTCCGTTAGTATTATATACCACGCATCAAAAGTGATATGGGAAGTATTAGAATGGATATTGTTATCTTAAGAGCCAGCCATGTGCTAATTAAATGATAATTAAATAGACAGAATAATAGCAATTAATTTTGCATATATGCTAGATTTAATGCTGTGTGAGATTAAGTGGCAAGCTTTATTTATTCGTAGATATAAGGTATAAGTAGTAGGCAGAATATAGTTAGATTACGTCTGTTTTTAGCTTTTGATAAAATTGCGAGACAATTGTTAGCTAATCAGTTCTGTGCAAATGTTGCATTCGGATGATCATTAACGTTACTATTCCTATAATGATAACTAAATGTAGTTTTAGGAAACGTTTCCACACGCTTTATATGAAACTGTCTTTAATATTTCCCTTATCACGTTGCTTAGCTATGACTTTCTTGGCTCACGAATTGTTAAACGTACTGCAGTCAGTAGAGACTTAATATAAATGTTATAAAGCAATATGGGAGTATACGGAAGGAAGTAAAGGATAAGAGAAACTTGGAAATGAAAATCTGCTCTTCGAAACGCCGGAAAGAGAATTGCAGATGATACGAAAGGTGTTTATTAAATTATTACTAGACAAAGCTGCTGAAAGAAGTGCTAGCAATAGTTGTCAACTGGAGCTGTTACTTGCCATCAGAAATTTAACGATTAATAAAAGATAATGATTAATCGTTGATGGCAATTATTAGCACTTTGTGAGAAATTAGGATGGAAATAAAATAATACGAGGATTCTCATATTCATTCATACAAATGAAGCATTACGTCTTTAAAAGGTGGTCTAATATCCTGTATGAAGATTTGGACTCTTTGTTATGTTATTCAGGTGTTATGCTTCATAGTCATCGCTTGTATAGTCTCAAACCTATTTCTAAGTTATTCTCGTATTACTTGTGATGGGTGATTCCAAATTTTTGCATATTATCAGTTTTTGACTAGTGCTTTTCGTATTACTATCTAGTGATTCTACATATTACTAGCTTTAGATTTTCTATTGTGTTATATAGGTTATGTTTGATAGGTAGCTCAAGATTTTTGTATACGTTTGAATTAACATGTGTTATGCATGTGTTACGTTTGATAGGTACAACATCTCTCTATATCTTTGATTTTATAGTATATTATTTAGTATATGTTTGATAGGTGACTCAAGATTTCTGTATGTCTTTGATTTTCTATTATATTATGCAGGTTATGTTTGATAGGTGACTCAAGATTTCTGTAAACCTTTGATTTCCTATTATATTATATAGGTTATGTTTGATAGATAACTCAAGGTTTCTATATACGTTTAAATTAACATATGTTACGCATGTGTTACGTTTGTTTAGTGACCCAAGGTTTTGCACAGTCTTAGATTTCTCCCTACATCATTGAAATCTCACGTTTAATTGCTAATTCAAAATGTTTGCTTTGTCGTAGAACTTTCACTACGTCATTCAGGCGCTACATTTCATGGGTGATACAAAATTTCTAAAAAATAGTTTTATATTTTTCGTTCTACGTGTGTTGCATTTAATATGTGATTCAAGATTTTCCATGGACCTAAACTTCTCGATAGGTCATTCAGACCTTACGTTTAACGCTTTGCTTGGGCCACGATAAAATTTCCATTATTCTTACGATATAATGATGAATTATCAAACAATATGGCAGAAAAGAAAATGGTGCAATTATTAACATCTTTTATTCAAACTTCTCTATCTATTTACGTTGTTCAAATATTCAAAAATTGGTTAGAATTGGTTAGAATAAAACAAATATACATTTAAAAAATTAGTATCGCCGGACACTGGTAACCACCATAATTCTACTGAGAAGATAAATGCCAGTCCCTGATGACCATCACGGGACCAACGTGTTAATCGATAATCCAAGATTTTTTCATTGTCTTGGAACTGTTATCGTATTATTCAAGTATTATATTTGATAAGTGACCTAAGCTTTTGACATACCTGAAACCTTTTGCAATGTTATTCAGAAGTCACAGTTGATAGGTAACCCTAGATTTCTGGACATACGTACACTTCTTAAATCATATAAATTATTAGATTTAATGACCCAAGATCTTTGCAAATCTTCAAATTTCTTGTACTATTCATCCGTTACGTCGAAGGCGATCAAATATATTCGCAAAATTTTCGATTTTCGATTCGGTTGTGTAACAGAGATGATGTATACAACGTTGTTGCACGAGCAACCGACCGGGTGTATGCAAATACTCGGAGACGTGATCGAATTTGCGTATATCGAAGGAGAATCGAAGGCAAGCGATTTGTATTCTCCGAATACGATGTTCGAACGAAATACACTATGTCAGCATAATCGAGACGCGAGATAATTAGTGTTTGCGGGAGCGCGAGCTTTTGTCTGCTGGTTAAAAGCTGTCCTATGATACCTATTCTGTACAGTCCAGTTTGCATTAATTAGTAGCTCGAGACTTTTTTGCATAATATTAAGACTTAATTATGCACGGTGTTAATTACGACCGACTTTGAATGAAACTTGAAAAAAAGGCAGCTTTTGTAATGGAAGTTTCGCACGAACTATAATAGCAGAGGGGTGATCTGGAGGGTTAGAGTTGAACATCATGTGCAGAAGGTTAGTCGAGTGGTTCGCTGGATCGTTGAATCCTTTTATTTTACTTTTCAAATGCTTCGAAATTTTTTCAATTTAAATTTTCTCTTCAAATTCTCGATCTTTTAAATTGCAATTTCACAAACAGATTTTTTTAATCAGTCAGCTGTGTTTGACGTCTATCTCCGTCATGCAGAAATGGAACTCAACTTTATCTAACTTACTATAAGACTTAATATTTAACTTAACTTAACTTAACTTACTGTAAAACTTAATATTAAACTTAACTTAACTTACTATAAAACTTAATATTAAATTTAACTTAACTTACTATGAAATTTAATATTAAACTTAACTTAACTTACTATAAAACTTCATATTAAATTTAACTTAACTTAACTTACTATGAAATTTAATATTAAACTTAACTTAACTTACTATGAAACTTAATATTAAACCTAACTTAACTTAACTTAACTTGCTATAAAACTTAACCCTTTGCACTCGGTGATTTTTCCGTTAGAGGAAAATAGTAATTCGAAGACTTAGTCTCAAAGACTGGTGAAATAGGCGCAAGATTCAAATCTTTCGTGAATTTTTGGACACCCAATATTATTATTTATAATGACAAAACTGTAGCTTATATAGTATCTTTCTTCAGGTACCTATTAACCCTTTGCACTCGGCGTCTTTCGAAAAATATTAATTTGAAGACTTTCTGCCATAAAGTCTAGGATATTTTTAAAACGGTAAATAAGAAATCGTATGCAAATTAAGACGTAGAATTATTTTACCTCGATGTTCCACGCATCGTTGGGTAATTGTAAATTTGATATATGCATTAACATCCATCTTTAGAATTTGATTAAATGGCGACTGGGTGCAAAGGACACCTCTCGAGTTCAAAGGGTTAATATTAAATTTTATTAAGTTGCAGTCTTCGCACAATTGGCTATCGTTTGCACCCAGCATAAAAACGAATAGAATACTCGGTATTGAGCAGGTTAATCGTCGTATTTGTTAAAATAATATGTTTTCACGTGGCATTCGTTTTATATTGATATCTTCAATCAGAGTCGTATAAAAAAACATCAATCATGATATCCCTCATTGATTCAGTCGTTAAAAAGAAGAAAAGACGCGTGTTTAACTGATACACGTATTCTGAGAAGCGCAATCACGTTGATAAATGAATGTCGTTCTTATATCTGACAGCTGCAATCTCCAGTAGATACGAATTTTCCTTGTTCTTCTTTCAAATATAACTTCATTTCGTTTCTTCCTTTTTATTCGTAATTTGTATCGCGTGTTATGACGACGGGTGATACAATAATTGGTGCAAATATCAACAATCTAAATTATTGTAATATCTAGAAGCTCGGGGTTATTCATCCTTCTTTACAGATCCTACGTCAGATTCTACAATATAAATGAACTTTTTGAAAACATTTTATGACTTAGATAATCGTAGAATGATTTTATTACTTAGAACCAAATTAACAACGGAATCCTCGAATTTTAATTACATAGTGATTAGGTCGTGCACAAAGTGGTCTGCAAGTCTAGACAGTCAGATGATAGTCTCGTTCAAGCTATTATTCGAGCAAAATTAATTATTAATTAATTATCCTTAAAATATCGTTTAAAATATTATTATTACGGACTGAATAATTTATTCGGCTATTCTTTTCTCGATATATTTTTATGTAATTATTGAAAATACATGGTGGTATTCGAATACGCAAAGTCTAATTCACCCGAAGGTAGATTCTATTAAGCAAATGCATTTAAGATCTTTTCTCTGAAAACTTTATAACCTGGAGATTACAGAGTGATTCTAATTGTGATAGTTAAATTAACAATTAAATTCTCGGACTTCAAATGTACAGCGATTAAATCGTACAGCATGGTTTTGTAATTCCAGATCAGATATTGAAACCTTCGCTTAGAAAATACTTTATGATCTAGAGATTGCAGAGCGATTCCAATTATCGCGATTAAATTAGCAATTAAATCTTCGAGTTTTAATTAACGATTACGTTTTTCAGGATGGTTTTGCGAGTGCAAACCGTCTGATGGTATCACCTTCTTTTTTGAGGTTAGAATCTCCTTTCTGAGAATACCACACGATTTAGAGAGATTACGAGATTATTTCAGATTCTGTAATTAAGTTAGCAATTATTTCCTTGAATTTTAATTGTTCAACGAATAGCTCACACAGGATACACAGAATATTAGATAATGGCTCAGAAAAACGAGCTACCTCATTCCTCGTAATATCTGTACCTTGGATTAAATAATTTATTCATTTACTGTTTAAACCATTCTTATGCTAGTACTGGAAATGTATCGTTATATTTGTATGTACCATACAGGGTGTGCTAGAATTCGTAGTACAACCGATAGAGGCTGATTCTACGCGAAAAAACGAATCGAAAAAATAAAATAAAATTTTTTGATTCGAAGCTTCGTTTTCGAGAAAATCGACTTTGAATATTCACCGAGTGCGCGTGCACGTAACTATGACTTAGATAAATATACCATCGATATATCGATACCGGTGATACGACTGAGAAGAGAGTGATTCTATGTGAAAAAACAAATCAAAAATATGGAATAAAATTTTTTCATTCGGAGCTTCGTTTTCGAGAATATCGACTTTGAATTTTCATCGAGTGCGCGTGCACTTAACTATAGCTTGGATAGATAGACCATCGATATATCGATATCGGTGATACGACTGAGGAGAGAGTGATTCTATGTGAAAAAACAAATCAAAAATATGGAATAAAATTTTTTCATTCGAAGCTCCGTTTCCGAGAAAATCGGCTTTGAATATTCACCAAGTGCGCGTGCACTTAACTATGACTTAGATAAATATACCATCGATACATTAGTATCGGTGCTACAATCGTGGAGGAGGTGATTCTATATAAAAAAATTAATCGAAAATAAAGAATAAAAATTTTTTATTCGAAGCTTCGTTTTCGAGAAAATCGACTTTGAATATTCACTGTGTACGCTGATATAGTGATGGTCCATTCATCTAATATAAGCCACAGCTAAGTGCACGCGCACTTCGCGAATATTCAAAGTTGATTTTCTCGACAACGAAGCTTCGAATGGAAAAATTTTATTCTTTATTTTTGATTTGTTTTTTCACATAGAATCACCCCCTTCCCCATTGTACTACCCTTACTGTAACACCCTGTATAATGTATAATTTTATTAATCAACAATATCCTTGTCCACCTAACATCTCTTCAACAATCTATATCGCCCTGAGCAAAATCTTCTTAAAATTAAAATAGAGAAAGGAAGACCACCCAGTTAGCCCACCATAATTTCTAAAACCAATGAACCATCAAACGTACAAATTACTTCATTATGCTTAATCCCCAAGAAAGTATTCGGTATGTACCCTGTCAACGATCTCCACGACGAAAAAGCACCGAAATTAAAAAGAAAAAGGAAAAAGAAAGAAAGAAATGGAGAAAACGAGAAGTATACCGGACACGCAGTGTACACTGTTGGAGCTAAAGCGAAGAGAAAATATTTAGTAAACCGCGGCTGGGTCGGGAGTGAGAGCCCAGAACTCGGTTTCGGAGTCGGCATGTCGTAGAAAATCGCACGCTGAATCGCTCAGACTGCTCGAGCACTGACTCGTGCATACGTAGATACGCGTGCACGTTTGTACGACGGCTAGCTAGCCCCTTGAGCTGCGCGCGCACGAGTGACAGAGACAGACAGCGGGAAAGCTGAGAAGCCGTGGCGCGCGGATCTAGACTCGTTATATCGCGTATCTCCGTGATTTTCGTGGCGCATGACTTCACAGTCGGATGTATAGCCGGCGTGGAGTATATTCGCCGGCGACGGCATAGTAATTTCACACGGTGGAAAAGGCATGGGTGGAGAGGAGAAGAAACGGTAGGGCGAGGAAGAGGCGAGGACGAAAGTCGTGGCCGCGCGTGTCGTTGCCTCGGCAACCCGGTCTCTAGGCCTCGGTCTGGCCCGTTCTATTTTCGATAGTCGCGGAAAACGCGTTTCCACGAGTGATGTTTATCGCGGCGCGCGCGTCTGGGTCACGTGTCTCACGAAACCATTGGCGTCGAACCGTTCGCCGCGCCCATCGGCTCCGCACTTCCAAGCTTCGCGTGGGCGTCGATTCGTTCGCGATTCTTTCGCGTTCGACGGAACAGGTTTCGCGGGGGAAGCAATGAATTAATTAGCTTCGGTTTCGTCAACCTTGCCGCGAGAACTTTTCGTCTGGAGTCCAGATGGCCGGGAACGCGGCCCAGAGATGGCAACCTCACGTTGCTTTTTCGTTACTCCGAGATGACTTTGGGATAATACTTGCGAGGTTTTCGTTGGTTTTCATTATACCGATGAATTACTTCACGATATGAGCTGTTCACTGCACGAATCGATTAACTCCACCTTTTGAAAAATCTTAACACTTTACCGGCCGCTCATTTCTCGTCGCCGGTGAATTTCGCGCGGGTTCTACTAGTTGCTGATGGTCATATTTACGCTATTCTTATTATTTAAAAAGGCACTAATATTTGAGACTAACGGAACAAGCATCTGCTTAAAGAATGTCGAGAAAAGACGATTGGAAGAGTTAAAACAGGAGCATAGTGGAACATTGTGCCGCGCTGAACCAAAGTCACGTCTGCGTGACAGCGGCTGTCAAAGTGTCAAGTATAAAACGTTATGACTATACCAAGTGCTTTGACACTTAAATTTCAGATTTTTCAAAAAGTGGAGTTAATCGATTTGTGCAGTGAACGGCTCATATAATATTTTGTTTTGGTTATTATCTAGGTTTATTGTAGCATTGTTCACAGGTTGTTGTAGGCAGTGTTCTCTGGGGCTTGAGATATTCTAAAATCAGTGCTTTCGATCAGAAATATAAAAATTGACGTGTTCCTTCTTCTGGTATTTCTGTCATTTACCTTTCCTATGATTAGTGAGAATCTTGCATTGTTATTCAGTCGTCTAATAATTTTTTTCCTGCTACTTTCGGTACTTACATTTAGTACATTAGTAAGATGCTTGACAGGCCTAGGGTACTAACCTTGTTTAACACTAGAGTCACTATAATTGTACATATGATCAGCTGCGGTAGATGAAGCAGATTGCACGTGAGTCTGAAAAGAAACAAGATAAGAAAAGCATACATTGGAAAATTAGTTATAGGCGTGTTGTAAAAGAAATCACGAAGTCAGTTGACAGAGTCTTTAACCGACAGATAAAAATCAATCGTCTAGACTGCAGTAGGTTTAACGTTAAACACGAAACTTTATACAAGATTATGTATCTAATGATATCTAATTTTTTGAACGGGTTCATATTCAATAGACATTAACTCTTTGTACTCAAAAAGCGTGTCTTACTTTTCAGTTAGCACGGTCATAAGTGTCAATTTTATTATTTTAATTTATAAATAATATAAAATTTATGTCAAGTTCACGATAATGAAATGACACAAATGAAACTTCACTTCTTTTTACGTTGGTGTCTAAAAGATGTCATAAACTGTATGACAGCAAAGCTTCGAATAGCGAAGGAACCTTCGAGTTCAAAGAGTTAAACACTAAATAATATTCTCCAGCAAATATAAAGTACCATTTTATTAAACAACGAGGATCAAAATTAATATTGTCAGAAAAATATATTATATATCGAATATTTCGAACTCTTTCACAGCGTTTCCAAGTTGTTGACAGTAGATCTATCTTGGGAGTCAAATTGATTCGTTTTGGACATTTTATTTTCGCGATTGCTGAAGATATGCAGCTGCTTCTGGTAAAAATTATACTGGTTTTTGTTCAAAGAGGGTCACAATTACGTATGCTCTTTTACACGTAACATTGGAAAGTTCTTTGACGAGTATTTAGCGCCATCTATGCCGTAAGATGTCGAGGCATCTTCGACGTTTGTCGTGCGAATGAAAATGCTTTAAGTAAGCAATTCTCGCGTAATTCTATTAATTTTAATCTTATGGAGTGTACTCTGCAGAGAGCGATCCCTAATGGCGACGGGAATTCGATTTTCGCCGGGCTATGATAATGGATAATTAATTAGCTCAATAATAAATCGCGATCGAGTCTGCCGTTAAGAGACCGCAGATTATTTCGGTAATAATTATTCCCTCTTGTCGTCGAGTGGACGACGTGTTCACGTGCCCTCTTCACCTCCACTTCAAACGGATAAGAGCATCTTGTCGAACTCTCAAATCGACTCTTCTTTCATTCTATTTTCTGCCTGCGTAATTAACATCACCTGCGACGCTCGCGTACCTATAAAGATATGAACCATGAACCGTGAACTATGCTATTTGAAACATTACGTGCTCGCAATTTGACTACGCGTACATGGTCTATCTTTATCTGCGTGGTTTCGTCGAACCGAGTTCGATTCGGATGGGTCTTTTTTCCTCTTTGCATCAATTTTGGAACGAAGTTGGGATGAAATTTTTGATTATATAATTGCGAGTATCGGAGAAGAATTTTTATGTAGGCAGATGAGGTATGGAGAAATTTTTGTTATCGTGCAAATTTGATGTAAGTGTTTCTTGTGAATTATTTTCTGTGAAAATATTTAACCCTTTGGTCAGTATTTCATAAAATTTGGAAGATGGATGTTAATTAATATATCAAATTTAAAGTAATGTAACAATGTGCGAAGTATCGAAATCAAATAATTCTACAATTCTATTATTATACAATTCTTTATTTACTGCTCAGAAAAGTATCGTCAGTTTTTAGTAGAGAATCTTTGAATTTCTACTCTTCTCTAGCCAAAACGTTGTCCAGTGCAAAGGGTTAAGTATCAGTACATACTTTGAATGAAAATTTTGTGATTAGGTTAGGTTATGTTAGGTTAGGTTAGGTTAATTGCGTTTTAATTGTTCGAGTGAAAATTTTGTCAGATACTTATAGCAAGTATCTTCATTCCGTTTGAGGAAAAATTGAAATTATTTCTCACGAATCGATTGTTTTTCGCGATTAAATGAATAGTTAAATGGAAATCGATATGTGCCAATAGTAATTTTGTATGATACGTATTTTATAGTATTTCTTGTATGATTTTAAGAAAATTCGATTATCCAGAATAATTTGCGACGGAAATATCGATAATTTTATTTTTAAACACGACAGTGATCTTTATTCCTATGGTTTATATCGCTCTGTTGACCACAGGAATAAAAACTGATATTGTTATTAATAGGAAATTGAAACGCATTGATCATCTACGTTTAAATAAACAAAGTGAAATTCGATAGCTTCTACAGTGTATCTTCCTAATAATATTCATATCACTATTATTAATATGCAATGATGAATTGTTATTAAATTGGCTAATAAGTAGCTTTGAATTTTTGAAGAGTATTCAAATCAAGTTCGAAGACTTGACTATTGCTAACTTGATACTTGCTTTTCTTTAATAGGAAACGATGCTTCTAATTGGAATTGCTTATTATAAGTTAAAATTATATCAATACATCATGTAACAACATTGTTTTTGTTTAAAAAGAAACGATTACCATACTAAATTATACTAAAAATACCAAAAGTGATTCAAGTAGTTAACGAAATGATTACTATTTTCTATTAAAAATATCAATATTATTTTTCGGCCAATTAGATATATTAACCCTTTACACTCCGAATTATTTTTCAATTTTGTTGCTGTTGTCTACTAATTCTCTACTATTTTAAATATTTTGTTTGAAATTTATTTTACAGGACAGTTCCTTAACTGCTACTTATTTTAAAGAATTTTCTTTATTGATTATATTAAATATAGCTTTCAAACATTGTTGTAATTTTTTATTTTGTAGTGTGTTGTAATATTTTGAATTTAAGTAATTCAAGTAGTTACTTATTTTCTGTCTTCTTGTTCAATAAATAAAGAATCAAAGAACATCGGGTGGAACTCGACATAGGAGTTCCTGTGATAAATCCGATGTCGAATTACACTCGACAAATAGTGCAGAAGGTCGATACTAATTTCTCCAAAATTTTGTTTTCAATTGCAATACAGACATAATTAATATTTATTAATATTCGACGTTTTAATGGTTATTTACACGAGTACCATCGCATATGGAATAAAAATGTCGTATTGGACACACAGCGCTGCTCCAAACTTTAATGCTCGATTTATTCTGTAAAATGTCCCCTCCGGTTTGAGAAGTTTTGAACGTGACCGTTTATTCTATTCTTATTCATGCTATCCAGCGAATTCCCCTCGTGCCGTTGTATACATGCCTTTAAAGAAGAAACGCGGAGCGGACGCAACGTGGATATGTGTAAATCGACGCTAATTGTAACATTACTGCATGCATATACATATGCCTGTAATGCAAGTCTCGAGTTTATTAGGGTATACGTAATATCCATGTACATGCATATATACATTGCATTTCGCGCGGGAAACGATACGCGAGCATAAGTCGATCTTGCATCGACTAGAGAGTTAATCGAACGTGGACCAAAAAATTTAACAAAATTTGTTTACCTATTTTACTTTAAATAGTAATACTAGTATCTTCCGTACATAATATTTTTAATTAATTTCGTTACATAAGTAGAGGTAAAATATGAACATACTTAAAACTTAACGCAGTAATTTTTTGGATAATTAAAATTCTACTTACAATTGAGCCGTTCACTGCACAAATCGATTAACTGCACTTTTCGAAAAATCTTAAATTTAAGTGATGACTTTTTATATTTATAATAACTTTCCCCGATAATTAAGATTAACACCATTAAACGACAAAAATTTTTTCGCCACTGAATAATAAATAATTTATTTCAGAGGTCACTTTGATTAACTCCGTACTCTAATTCAAATCGTTGCAATAATGCAACTCGAATGCACTAGAAAGCCACGAATGATAACGGTGAATTTTTTAGCGCCGTCTTATCAGAATTTAAGTAAAATTTAGTAAAATTTAAATTTATTACTTTTTCACTTGCCAAATCGATTAACTCTTCCAGTAACATAAAAATGGTGACATTATCAACGATTACCTTTTGGCTATTTTTTCTTATAAATTTTATATACCGTTGGATGAAAGTTGCATTTGTATTTATGCATTCTACGATATTTATTTCGATTTAAATTATGAAGGGAATTTTAAAAAACAATATACATTATTTCATTGCGTTTCTCCATTTTTTGTCTTATGGAGTTAATCAATTTGTGCAGTGATTTGGGCTCAATTAGTTCAATTGTACAATATTTCTCCTAAAATAAAAAGCTTGTACTTCAAAAAGAAGTTTTCAGAATTAAATATCCAACACATGAAATTCCAAGCCTTCTAAATTCCAATATTCGCATTAAGGAATTATATTTAGTAATTCGATAACCTCGATGTTTAAAATACTTTTCGAATAATACTAAAAATTTACTAAAAGTTTACTAGAAATTTACTGAAAATTTATGTCCCGAAATCGCAAAGGAATTTGGATATTCTTTGATACTCGACAAAGGGACGAGCGGTATCACTTATCTCTTCAGTCAGCTCGAATTCAAAATCCTCTTATTCGTACAATTTACAACGAACCGTGTACATCGAATTTGCGGCTAGAATTCCTGAAATAAAGCGATAAATCACTGCTGGCGATGGAGCACGAACGCGTCCGAAGGGGCAGTTCTTGGGGCTCGGGCATAAAGCGGTTAAAATTTTGTTCGGTCCGAGGCTGGTCCGGCAACGACGAAGCTGCGTGGTACAGTTCCCACGTACCTTTTGCACCCCCTCCGTGTTCCGCAACATGGCCACCATCGGGTATACCATGCAAGCACACCAGCCTGATCGTCCATCGGCCTCGCACGAACGAGACTCCGCAACAGCGAGAAAGAGAGGCTTTGGCGTGGACGCAGAATCCAGAGAGAAGCAAGTAGACGGTGTGGGACAAAGAGGAGGTCCCTCTGAGCCTGATCCGACGAAGACGGAGCACGGGAAAGAAACGGAGACAGAGATAAAGAAAGGGAAAGCGAGAGCCGAAGAGAGAGAGAGATAAAAAGGCTCTCTCCCACACGGTGGCGCTAAAATAAAATGACCGGCGAAAGGAA